>NW_019727090.1:1623380-1630417 GCF_002891405.2 Cryptotermes secundus
GGTAGGACTCCTTGGGCGGGTGATCAGCTCGTCGCAAGGCCTCTACCTGTACACAAACACAGAAAAACGCACACACACAAACTAAACATCCATGCCCTGAGTGGGATTCGAACCCACGATCCCGGTTTCCAAGCGAGCGAAGACAGTACATGCCTTAGACCGCTCGGCTACCGTGACCGGCTATATATATATATATATATAATCTGTAGTACATGGGTGTTTCGTTTGTTGAAATGATTATGAGAATTGTACTGCATTTTCACTCATGTTTCATGTGATTTCAGGGTACTGTGATCATGTCTCGGTCAGTCTAGAGCAGACGGAGCTGGGCTGTACTGGCACACACATGGAGCTAGTCTTTGCTCTGGCAAGGGCCAAATTTAAGTAAAGAATTTCGTTACGAAAATGAGGGGTTCAGCGGTTATCCACGTTGAAAACAATCACGAAGGAATCATTCCTCACACTTCAGATGTAATTGCATTACTTCCGGTCGCTCATCAGGCAGCGGCGGAACCTGAAAGTACATTTCCAAGTTCAGCTCTTGTGCCCCGAACAGCTTCTCCACACCTTTCTCCGAATTTAGAGGATACCAGTCAAGATTCGTTGACATACGGATACTTACATCAGCAGTACATACGAGCGGGTCATCACAAGAGCACAAGTGCTGCCAGGTCGCTGAGGAACTTGGCATGTCGACGAGCGAGGCAGACTGACGTGAATGGCCACAGGCATATGAACTCTGGCTTGGGGCCACAGTTCGGAACAACAGACTTTATGACTGCATTCCGCAGAGGAACTGTACAACCACGGGAGCCGACGGTTATGGTTGAACGCCTTGAAGTAGAAGTACATAGAAATGGTCGAATTGTGCCTACCAGTAATGGAAGTTATCATATCCTGGACACATCTGAGCCTGAGAGCTCATCGGATCTTTCTGCTCATTCGATTTGTGTGGACGATGAAATTGTACATGCATACTGTCCACTGGACCGTGTGAGTGTTGCAGTGAACAGTGTAGGTAGAGGAAGTGAGCTCATAGATGGTGCAATGGAACGTATAAGTAGTGCATGCGATGCAACCAGTTATAGTGACGCTGTGAAGGATTTTGACTGTGTAAGCGATCTTAATGGTGCAAACGTTCCTTTGCAGGTTCAGAAAACTACATCTCGAAGTTATTCTATGAATAACTGTTTAAATAAGTCTACTCACGAGTCCAAAAGTTTCGAAAGAGATCTTGACATTAATGCGGGTGATAATGGTGATGCCGGTCTGAAAAATGTTTCTGCAGATCGCCAGGCCATTCAGAGAGGTGCTAGAGTGTGCTGGCGACCAGTATATGAAGATATAAGTGAGCCTGACAGTGATGTAGATTCTGTAAAGAATACTAGGATTTCGGGGATGGGAAAAGATTGTTTGTTTTTTACACAGCATGTGAACTTTGACTGCAATAGGCCCAGAAACTCTCTCAGTCGACACAGGCACAGCGACCCAACAGATGCAACACAACATAAGGCAAAACCCCTGAACAAAAGACGGTACTCGGACCCTGGGGACTCTGCGAGAAAGAGAAAAGAGAAAGAAGAGAAACAGAAGAAAAGACACAGGAGATGGTCGTTTAACACAGAGTCAGATATGTATCAAACGGATCACGGGGAATCCATGAAGAAACTCTACCTTAATAGACTACTTCTTTCGAAGGATGCGACAATAAAGTCATGGAATATTTGCATTGATATAGCTCATGATGAACACACTACTGAGGAATTTCAGTTTCCGGAGTTTCCTCTTCCCAGAAACAAAGTAGTAAAAGGAGAGAAGGAAGAAAAGGAGGAGAAAGAGGACGCAACCATAATTGAAAGGGACTCATCAGGCATAGTAGATTTTGCCCGTGAATCAAGTTCGGTTAACAAACAAACAAAGTCTTGGTACTGCTCGGGCTCAGAAATTAAGCAGGAAATGAATGTTGAAGATGGAGATAATGTGGCAGAAGAATCCCCTGTCTCCGTTCCCGAAGTTAGGACTCCAGTTCCAGGATCAGCACATAACAAGTGGATGGTTAGGTTTCCCTCAGGCATTCGAAATGAATCCGGGGAACAATATGAGGTTCCATCAGGAACTCGTAAGTCACAATTCAACGAGGCCGGCGTTGGTGGCAAGAGCAGCCCTCGACCTCTTAAAATAATGGAACCCTTAGACTATTCTTCAAATGACACTTCTGTAGCTACAAGGGTTGAAAGAGACAAACGCGTTGAAGATGTGCCATATAATTTAGCTAAAATTATGAAGATACATGGATGTTCTGCATGCATGTATCATCAAAACCCAAATCTTGCATCCAAACAAATCAAAGGGCCCAGAGGACTTCCTGAAAATCTTGAAAGTAATGAGTGTAGGAATATAGATTCAGATATGACAAGACACAGGTCTTCTCCAGAATGTGCTTCAGGTGAGAATCCTGACAGCACTCCAAAAAACGACAAGAAAAATAATCGGACTGCAGACTCACTTCTTCCTAAAAATGAAGACGTGAACTCTGCATCTAGCACGTGTGCCCAAACTGAAAAAGCTGTATCTCTTAACAATTTTGACTGTAATCGAAATTCTGAAGAACGGGGTTGTCGTTTGCATAAAGAAGAATGTTGTAAGTCGCAGATTTCTAAAGAAGCATTTTTTAGAAACTTGGGAAGTCATCCACCGACTGCATCATTAAATACGTCTGCTCAGGAAGATGTTACTACGGAACAAAGAATTTCCAAAAGCTCTGCAAACACCAGTAACACAAGGTCACACAGAGAGCCAATAAACGATCGCGAAGTAAAGGAGAGCGAAAATTACGTCAACGATCTGGACAAAGAACATTCGATATGCAAAAACAACGTAGAGCAGACAGACAGGAAGCATGGCGCTTGTTCGGAGATCGAAAGTGCAGCCGAGGATGTGAAAGATGGCGGCGAATCTCGCGAATCTCGCGAATCGACCAGTGGAAGGAGGTGCTCATCACCGCCAAAAATAGCAAAGAATAAGAGAAGGAAAGCAAGATTCGTTAGCACTGAGAGACTGCAACATAGATCGAACAAGGAGCCATCCGGCAACAATTCCATAACTCGTAAAAAGTCACGTGGACCCAGAAAGCCGCGTTTCTCTCGTAGAAACTTTCGTCATGATAGCATTCAAATGTTTAAAGCATCAACAGCTTTCCCACCCCATAATACTCTTGTACCGTGGCGTTACAAGTGTAATAAGCCAGAATTTCTTGATCCCCTTAACAGTGATTCTATCAATCTGCCCTCACCAGTTTTAAAACCTATTGCCACTGAAACACAATTTGATGGCCGTGTTACCAACATCGAAATTCAAGACGATATTCCAAGCCCTGCAAGTTTGACTATCGACTTAGAGGAGCAAAATACGAATGTATCGGAAACGTCCAATTTAGACGAAGATGAAAGAAGCAGGAGAAAAAGCAACAGTGACGCCATTGGTGCGGATGGAGACCCAGTCACTTCTCTCACTCTTGGGAGAAGGATGTCCTGCGAAGAGGGTTTGCCCGCGCTGGGCGAGAAACTATCCCAGGCCGCATCACCAGAGAATCAGAGCGGAGGCATAGACAGCGAGTCCAGTGACGAAGGACAGAGCAAAAAGAGACGGAAGAGAGTGAAGAAAAAGAAATCAGGTACGATATTTCAGTCCTTTTTTTATGATCTAGTTGCATGAATAGGGCTGTAGCCGTCTATATGCATATCTGTACTGACAGTCCGTTGGGAACACAGATCGGTTTGTATTGCGCTGTCTTCATTAGTGCTTCTTAATCTTTCCCACTTGACGGCACCTTAAAATAGGTCTGAGCTTTAATGTCTCACGGTACACAGATATATATGTTATTGTACGTAACTTCGTGTGTGTATGTTGATGTGTGTGTAAACTGTTCATTTTCTGTTTAATGAATTATGTTGTATATGTACGTAATATGCAGTACAATGTAACTAAAATGTGAGTTAAGATTAATATTAACAAATGTAAGTAAATGTTAAAAATTTTGCAGCTGCAAAACCGAAACGAGTAATTATAAAAACTTGTAGTCACTGATCGTCAGCTTAAACGCCAACATCGTGATATTAATGAAAGCAGTAGTCCACAAGAAGATACTTTAACCAAGAAATCGGCCGACAAGATCACAGAACAAGTCTGAGTAATGCCTCACAATTTGGGAATTTTGTTAAATTCATAGACAAGGATTGGAATTCAGAATATCAAGACACATCTAATGATTATAAAATGAATTGACAACACCGTCCATTGTGACTCAGTATATTGTACATGGATGCCTCTACATGTTTCGGTCAGTTGTGATCGTCTTAAGAAGGCAATAACAACATGCTAAGGAAACACAAATACATAGCTCGTAGTACACATGCTTAAAATTTTGTATAAATATTTTCAATTATTGATGTTAAAAAGGAGCTTAAGTTAAAAATTATTATTTGTGTTTTTAATATTTAAAATCTTGAACCTCTGAGGTTTGTGTCTCCGTGCCTCTTGTATCAAAACGGGAGATTGGTATGTTATTTGCCTTCCTCTGACGTCTGAACAGCGTTTTTTCCCCATATTTTATATGATTCATTAAGGATCTATGCTGTTAAGTTGCTTCTCCTATCGTTGCGTATTGAGGTCTCAGTACACGTTCCAACGTACAGCAATGGAATACATGTTTCAGTGGCTGAATGTAATAGCTCGTTGCTAAGCAGCAGTCAGCGGCCCAATGAACTCGCTGGCTAGGAATCACGCGACTTTGTTTACCTTGTTGTCCGTGAGTAGCCTATATAACGAAGACCTGTTGTATCTTAGATTAGTTTATAGTGTAGAGTGCAGTGTAATGTAGTTAAGGAGTGCAGAAGAGTTTTTAGTTGTTACGAGGTTCCAGGGTGATTGAACAACAAATGGCAAGAAGATTTCATAGTGACTTGAAGTGCTAGTTTCTGTGTTGAGACCCGTTGCTAGGAGACGACTAGTGGAAACTGAGAATCCTAGTGCGTGTGCAACGGTGGACTGTAAATTGTGTAAACCAGCCTAGGGCAGGATATCGACTCATTGCTTTGCCTCTCCTTACACAGGCCGTCACAACTTCAGTGCTTATCTTAAACCTTACAATTTCTGATGTTTATATTTCTAGTTCATAGCACAAAGAACATAAAGAAAACGCTTAATGCGGAGGTCATGTCTCCGTCCACAAGCTTCAATTCTGATACTATTCGACGGATTTCTATTATATTTTGCAGTTTGGGTCTACACGAAATGTTGGTGGGAGAATTTAATTTTGGTTCGCATGTATCCAGCATAGGTCAGCCACCTACTTGACGTAAAGAGCAAGTCGGAGTTTATCGGTCTTCTGTCCCTCTTCAAAATGGCCTATCGTAGAGAAACTGGTTCACGCCTTAAAATGTAGGATTCATCCGGAAATATGGACTAGCTCTATCTATTTGACCCAACTGAGTAGGTTTTACCTGAGGACGGGGACACAATCCAGTGTCCGAAACGCTGTTTTTTTTTAAATGAACCGGACGGTTTTTAGAAAATAGACAGGACGAAGGATAATGTCCAGAAACATAATACTTATAGCAATGTACCATCGTCACAGAATTTTAGATCAAATAAGTAAATAAATAAACAAAGGAACAAGTAAATAAATATGTCGATGGTGTTTAACTTATTAACAAAGAGAAATAGCGTTTATAGTCTCTGCTCTTGACCCAGTTATATTAGAGCTTTTAAATCACGAACGAATGATGATGCGATAATTAGGACATGTGGTTCTTTATGCTTTTATGAAATTTTTGTTCCTATTGCTTTCGTGTTTGTTCATATAGGCTTCTGTATGGATACTTGGATCCGAAGTTGTGATTCCGCTCGAGCAGTGAAACCGTGCGTCTGCCACCGCACGGTGGATGAAGCCGATGTATCCTGACGCGGTGACAGTGAGAAGTCCTTTCATTTTAAGGGTACAGAAACGGAATGAGGATGTAACGTCCTTATTATACAGTGTGGATAGGCTGTAGGTGTAACAAGAAGGAGAATTTGCAACACTTCACAGAACGTGCGATTAGACATTACCAGAATGTACGTAATAATTAGGCACCTATTCTACTGGCGCTGCTTTCACCATGATTTCATAACATAATGCGTTGTTAGCCCCACGCTCAATCCCAAGCCTGGACGACGAGGAACTACATTTCGTCTGGTGCCTACCCCTTGACCTGTCTGGTATGGGTGACTACCAGGAGCATACACTCCCGCCAGCACAACTCTCCGGGTCACTGGGAGCGCACAAACCACGTCTCCACGATAAGGCAATAGTCCTCGAGGGGAAATTCGATTTATACTTTGTGGATTTATAGTCGTAAAGATTCCTTACTCATGTTATTTCGATTATATTGTGGATCCCGTTGTTTAGTTACATATTCTGTCAAAGTTAAAATTGTGGGATGTAAGCGTATTGTGCCATTCATACATAAGCCCTTACGTATATGCACAGTATTCTGTTTTTCTGCATATTTCGACCCCTGAAGGCCGTCGTTATATTTCAGTAAATCTACCGTTATATATTTGTCATCGCTTTCTTTTTTGTTCAGCTTGTGTACACACAGTTTCTCTTTACGCGTAAGCACCAAAAATATTTAACGAGTTTCGTAATGCCGCCTCACATTACAGGGCTGCTTTTTCGAACATGCAACAGCTTTACGGCACGTTAGACACACGTTCGTCTTCTGAAGTTCCCAACGGAAGAAGTAAGCTCAGACTTTCTGTTCTTCTCCCGGTTTGCATTTACATTATGAAAAGCGAAATGTGAAAATACTGAACATCCAAGGCTTCAGAATTGGTCTAAATCAGCATTAAATCAGATATGGAAAATCATAACCATAAAATACGCTCAATAAACCAATTTGTTTTGCGCTTATTTCGCTATGTGACATATTAACCCTTACACTCATAATAATAATAATAATAATAATAATAATAATAATAATAATAATAATAATAAT
>NW_019727090.1:1630520-1706854 GCF_002891405.2 Cryptotermes secundus
ACAACTGGGAGTGATAAAATTAATAACAAGTTAGTAAATTAAAACCAATTACATAAGAAAATTAAAGTTAGCCGAGGTATACACATTTGTAGTTAATGAAAACACTAATCCAGTAGCACCGTAAAAGGTTTGATACATGCTTGTAAAATATGATTCAGAGAAATTGCTCCGTCTGCAAATATGTCGAGATCTTTACCCACCACGTTGGTAGCAAGGGCGCACCAACGTGGTGGGTAATAATAATACTAATACTAATACTAATAATAATAATAACGTGAGCACCACAAACTGTAACATACTGTATAGTGCTTTTAGATGTTCGGGCCATACGGGTCCTCCTCAGAAGGTGTACATTAAAAGGAAAATATTTAGAATCACCCTGTATAATAGTTCTCTCTAAGACGTCTATTATGAAGTACGATGTATTTCCGTTGTCGTATTTTCTTCTTGCCTGTCGTCATTTGATTCTTCTGTTATACCATTTACAGAGATTTTTGTTGTTTTTGATGTGTGCGCTTTTTGTGCTTCATGCGTTGCTTTGTAGCTGTATAAACACAGACCACACACAGCATATGTAACACCCGTAAATGCTGTAATAGAAGTAAAATAACGGTAGGCAAGGAGAAGGTTCGACAGCGGCAGTACGAGTATATCGCACTTTATCACTAGGCGTTTTTATAAAATGTTATACCAAACTGTTTTAAAGCATTTCCTTATTATGTAATTACTTCTGAAGATGACCCATATGTGCCGAAACGTGCCAAGACAGTTAAATAAATCACCCCATATATGTTACAGTCTTCTTTTTAAATTCACTTAGTGGGGGTTGAGTCCAACTGGGTCCACTCGGCACGGCGGCCACTGATTGGCCTATTGTAGCCTGCCCCGGATGATTATGATGATGGAGAATTTGGTGGAATGAAGATTGGCAGGGTAAACCGAAGTTCTCGGAGAAAACCCGCCCCAGCGCCACTTCTTTTTTTTCCCCCTTGGCACTACAACCCCAGTGGGCCTAGGCCTACCTCCATGAACTTCTCCGTTCACTTCGGTTTTTCTAGATCTTATACATTCGGTAGGACTCCTTGGGCGAGTGATCAGCTCGTCGCAAGGCCTATACCTGTACACAAATACAGAAAAACGCACACATACAAACTAAACATCCATGCCCTGAGTGGGATTCGAACCCACGACCGGTTTCCAAGCGAGCGAAGACAGTACATGCCTTAGACCGCTCGGTTACCGTGACCGGCCCATCGCCACTTAGTCCACCACAAATGCCACTTGACCAGACCCGGGATCGAACCCCGGCCGCCGCGGTGGGAAGCCAGCGACTAACCACTTGAGTTATGGCACGACCGTTATGTCACAGTTGGTGGTATTCTTATTGTACTTGTCAGTTCTAAGAATAACGTTTGGCGCACAGCAACGCACAAAAGAAAGGACAAGTACACTTAAAAACTAAAGATTAACGTACAAAATATCTCTACAACTCGTATTAAGACGCCTGATTTGGCTGATCGGACATGTGAATTGTCATAAAGCAATTCTCCCAAGCAGAAATGTATTCATGCAGGTTCTGTTTAAAGAGATGGGTTTAGGGTACCGCTCCACAAGGTCCTTCCATTTTCAAGCACAAATAAGATTAGATTCTTACGTTATGCAGCAAGAAACTGGCCAAGTCTATCGATCCACGTGAATATACTTTGATGTGATATATTCCGCTATCTCATGGGGAAGAACATTCTGGGCCGACTGCTTGTGGATGAACTGCTGAAGAGGAAAACACTGATATTCGTAGTTTAATAAATACTTAATTTTAAACGGATATTTGTTATCCTTACATACAATAAAAGTGGCTGGTGATGGAAATATCCTTTGCTGAAGTGTGAACACACTGTTGGAAGGTGATGAAAGTCATGACTGCAGCTCTGCGGTTGTGTTCAGAACCCTGCTTTCCTTTGCGAGAGATGCCCATTCTTCTCTGTTATTTGCATAGCCCCATTTACCTTTCTGGATTTCCCATTCACGCTTCTAGCAACTCGTTGTCCTTGTTACAATTACAAATTTGACTTCCGGAATTTTTGTATGTGTTGTCGTTTTCTTTTCAGATGATACATCCGTCGTTGTTGACGTAAAGCAGAACGCGCTTACTGCCCAAATGCAAGAGAAAGGACGCCGCTTAGCGCAGGAACTTCCAGGATTCAACTGGCTCGAAGAGAAGATTCGAAACGGAGGCGTGACTACAGTGCTGCCTCGCAAACGTCTCAGTGTTGCACCATATTCCAGGAGTAATGTTGGGTCCGTTGTTGATACTTCCAACACTGGCATGACAGAAACCCCTTCAGAAGCCATCAAAAACATCCCAAGCCATGTTCCCAAAAGTGTGTCGGACGCTGCAAGAAGTAGCGTTCTTCCTCCGTCATCAAGTCCATCGGAATATAGGTTAGTGACATAAGTAGAGGTCATGATGGGAGGTTAATATTGTCACGTGTATGAGTGACTATAGACGAGGTTTGGACTGGTAACTCGATTTTTGGCACACTTTGATGCAACGCGTGGCTACTAGTGTTACACACACTAGTGTCTACAGTCACGTCTTTGCTGCTGTTGCTTGGTAGCGGCTTCCAATCACGAACGTTCTCGAACTATGCCTCAGCTATCAGCTTCTAACAGCAGCAGCCCTCTGACCAAACAACTCACTTCACTCCTTTGTACTCAGCTGCGCTGCATTAACTAAACTGATCTTGGTCGGTAGCGTGATATAGCCTCGGAGCGGACCACATAGAAAACACCGCTTCCAACAGTACTTCCATTGTTGCACGCGGGCCGCTGCTTAGCTTTGGTCATTGTCTCATGTTTTTTTCTCAGTCGTTGCCTGTCAAAGGGTGTATATGCCACAATATTAAAAGTTATCTTTAAAATTAAGGTACTGAGCCTGGACTGACAGAGGCCTTGTATATATTTAATTCATTTATTACCATATGTAACACGTAAAATGTAAAAATCCTTTACATTATGACAAATGACCTACTACTACAGGCATGACTCTGACAAAAGACAGACCGGTCCTCTCGTCAGAGAGGACGCCCCACAATAACAAGACCAAAATTGTCAAACGGTAATAAATATCTGGTCATGAGCCCCAGATTGGGCTCGACACCAAGATTAACTGACTGACTGACCGACCGTCAGTCGCAATGTGACTTTGACTTGTAACCGCGTCAGTAGACCTAGGCCCCTTGAGGCAAATTGAATGGACGGAATATCCCCTTTGTCAATCATGTAAAATATCTGGATGTAATCTTCGATAAGAGGATTACATGGAGGCTGAACAAAGAAGTGATTGGAACCAAGGTCTTCAGCGCATTTATTAGAATCTACTCCCTATTCAAAAGTGAGCGTTTGAGTGCCAACATTAAACTAACCCTCCATAAGGCACTGATCATATTGGTAATGACTTACGTTTACCCCGCCAGGGAATTAGCGGCAGATACCTATTCCTTAAAACTGCAGCGCCTACAAAACATGGTTCTTCGCACCGTTGGAAATTTTCCAAGGTTGACACCGGTCTGCGATTTGCACACGACTTTTCAATCTTCTGTATATATACGATTATGCAATGAAATTGTGCAGGCAACAAGCAGAAGTCATAAAAAAGTAATGAGAATGAACATGTTCGCGGCATAGGACAAGGCGAAGCCAGACACAGAAAATATAAGAGGCTCAAACTTGGTGTTGGTCAAGCTTACGACCGTTCAAGTGACTAAGGTGCCGTTGTAACATAAGATACGTAAGATAGGTTTGATCTACTTTGCAAAGCCTGGACCGACAGGATTTGTATATAGTATAAAAGGAAGAATTTTTAGTAACATGCTATGTGTGCGATACATACACTTGACGAAAGACCAAGCATATTCATAAGAGACGAACCCGTCTTCTCCTGAGATAGGATGTTACATAAGGACCATGACCGCAAGGGTTGAGTTGAAAAACTAGCTTGTCATGAGTCTGAAGGGGCTTGACACCAAGACAAATTGATTGACGGTAAACCGCTAGTCGCAAAGTAACTTTGACTTAAACCGCTACTAAAATATAAGAGACTGAAACTTGGCGGCGGTCAAGCGTATTGCCTTTCAAATGACTAAGCTGCCATTGTAGCATAAGATAAGTAAGATAGACATAGACATAATCTGCTTTGCAAATACTATACTGACAGAGGCGTTGTATACAGTGCACAAGGAAGAATTTTCAATAACATTCTATATGCGCGTAACGTACATTTGACAAAGGCGAAGAGAAGCTTATACATATGAGACAAACCCATCCTTTCGTCAGAGAGGATGTTACATGATATTTGGTCATGAGTCTCAAAGGGCTTGGTGCCAAGACGAACCATCGGTCGTGAAGTAACTTCGACTGTGACTAACCGCATCACCCCTGGCTCGTCCTTCACGGCGTCGCTGAACAACAACACAGAGTAAGAGCAGCAACCTCATCCATCCCCAGTTGAACTTGTCTGTACCGCCACGGTGGAAGTAATAAGTGCCCTGCCTCCTTTAAGGCAAAACCTGCAACAGGTACTAAGTCAGTCAGTTCAGCCACTTAATGTAAGCAGTTAGTCTCTGAATAACACTTTCAAACTAGTCGCAACGGTATTTCAGCAGATCAAGACGGCGGTAACAAATATAAGACGCACCTGGAGCCGTGGGAGATGCAATAGGGTTGCCAGCCAGCGAGGGCAGAAGCTGTTGAACACAGAAGCCAAGGAATCTACGGAGTTTGGAGCTGTCACCAGGCGACAGCCGGTGAAAACAGCAGAATGAAAAGACTTATTGCGTGCATTACAGTGAATTGTTGAGTCTCTGAATTCGCCATAGCGTTATAATTAATTGTAGTTGCTATTTATAAGAGTCCAATAAATCCAGTTACCAATCCAGACCCCTTGTCTAGTCACACATGACATATAAAAAACTATAATTTTGCGTGTGGTTCTGTATGGGTGTGAAACTTGGTCTCTGACATTAAGGGAGAAACATAGACTGAGGGTGTTTGAGAACAGGGTGTTGAGGAGAATATTTGGAAATACGAGAGATGAAGTGACAGGAGGTTGTAGAAACTGAATAATGAGGAGCTCCGTAGTTAGAATAATGAAGTCAAGGAGGATGAGATGGGCGGGGTGTGTAGCACGAATAGGGAGAAGAGGAATGCATGTAAAATATTGGTGGGAAATCCAGAAGGAAAGAGGCCACTAAGAGGACTGAGACGTAGGTGGGTGGACAATGTTAAAATGGACCTTAGAGATATAGGATGGAGTGGTATGGGCTGGATCGATCTGGCCCAGGATAGTGACCAGTAGAGGGCTCTTGTGAGTACGGTAATGAACCTGCGTGTTCCATAAAAAGCTGGGAACTTTTTGAGTAGCTGCACAATTGGAGGCTTCTCAAGAAGGGCTAAGCTCTATGAGTGAGTGAGTGAGTGCAGGGAAAGCTAGGCTATAAACTTTCTTACAAAATATGTACGCATTTCTTTTCTTCCATGTCGAAGAAATTTTATGACACTGTATTATATGTTATGAATTTTTGTAGCATGCAGCAGTTGTAGTTAGTACATTATATTTTATTTCAGGCATAGTAAACGATTGCAAGAATATTTGCTAAGACCTCCTAAGAGGGCCAGACATGTCTCACCAGCAGAAGCTTCTGAACTTGGAAGTCAGAGACAAGAAGTAGTACCTCCATTGCGACCACCAACACATCAGCATGCAGAAGAACCATCAGTACCACCGGCGTCAGCGCCAGTATCTTCTCTGCAACGAACGCAGTTCCCTCAGCAGAAATCACCAAGGCCAGTCCAACCTCCGAGCACAATACCAGACCGGGAACATTCACCACACCTGCATCATCAGTCTTCTAGGAGGCCTGTTATTGTCTCAGCATCAGAGCTTGCTAAAAATTCAGATGTCAGCCCATTGATTCAACAATTAACAAGTGGTGGTGAGTTAGAAGTTACTCTTTCAACCCCTCCGACATCATCATCAGCTTCGTCCGACTCTGGCGTCGGCTCGTCATCTCACAGGACGTCGAGCGATGCTGAACTGTCTGAAGTAATGCATGTTAGTATTAAACCCGTACATGCAGCCGTGACTTCTGCTCGAAAGGGACTGCAGTGTACTGAAGAAAGGCCCCGTGATGCACGTTCAGAACAGTGTACTTCTTTTAGAAGGATGAGTTACTGTGTGGAACAACTGTCTCAGCCCCTTCATCCAGAATCAGGCAGTTTCCTTCCTCGTGATCCTGCCCCTCCATATGTTTACAACAGAGAACTACCAAGATGGCATGACGGTAAGTGGATACAAATCACTTTCTGTATCATATTCTGTCCCAAGATTCCAGTCCACGAATTCTAGTTTCAAATAATGTGTATCAAAACCAATTTTAAAGCAGCAAATTTTTACTTTTTTTTTTTGCTTAGTACAGAGAGCACACAAATTATCTTTACAATTTCAGAAATTTATTTTGAAACAGTCAGGCAAGATACAGCATGTGGACATTTAAGCAGTAAACTACAACCATCACAGTTTATTTTACCATTTTGAGGTGTTTGATATGTGCGTTATTGGTAACTCTGTACACATCAAGTTTGTATTTGAGGCCCATCCATACACTCTGCAGTGAAGAGAAATTTGCCTTCACACAAACAACCTGTCTCACATTGCTGGACGTGAAATGAATAAATGGATGGCTTAGGAGATACATAGCGGCCTCCGTAGTCTAGAGGTAACGTTCCCACCTCATGACTCAAGGTACGCGGGTTCAAAAACCCGGCGGAGGTCGTGGAATTTTTAAGGGCGGAAAAATTCAGGGAACAAGTCCTCCGGGAGGGACTTTAAGCCGTGGGCCCCGTGTCGTAGATTTATGGCACGTAAAAGAACCTCATGTCTCTAGGAGACCTCTGAGCAAAATTAGGCCAAGTTTCCCGCCAAACTAGTTTCCAATTCCTCCTGTAGATGGGGGAAGTATCAGGTACCACTGCCAGAGGAGGGGGGACCTCTCTGACAGAAAGGAACTAAAGTATTAGATACCACTGCCAAGTAGAGGGTAGAAACCTTGCTGGCAGAAAGGGACTAGGAACCCCTGCCAGAGGAGGGACGACCTCACTGACAGAAAGGGACTAACTATTAGATACCACTGCGAGTAAGAGGTTGGAACCTCGCTGGCAGAAAGGGGCTGATAGTAAGCACCAGTACCGGTAGGGTATGGAGACAGTAGAAATTAAAGGGGGACGCACAATGGACCAGTAACCGGTCTAAGTGCACGGGGAAACCCACCCCCTCAATACGGAATAGGAGATACATCCACTCCAAATTTCGTCCAATAATATCACTGTACTCGTTTGAAACATTCGATTTTATTAAACCATAGGCACACTTCACTTGTTGCAGAGGTGTTACCATGTTCTTGATTGGAGTGCCCCTGATGGCAAATAAATGCAGCTGCATGTGCATGCTTTGATGTGACCTTAAACTCACGTAGGTCACTACAAAGGTTTTCAAGAATATAAAAAGACATCTCAAAGGTGATTAAGAATCTGTTATGCAAAGTACAACCTTCGGCATTGCATTAACAAGACATCGTATAGAAGGCATCTACCTCTGTCGATCATTGCATGTCAGCACATTACTGATTTCAAGTTCTCTTCAATTTAAAGTTTGATTTAACTGAAATGGATTATATTTTTAAAAATATTTTTGTAAAGTGCATAGAGTTTCCTGTAGTGTCGGTTACCCCTGAAGGTGGCCGTCTGAGTCGGAAACATGCTGGTTTTTATGATTATTGAAACATTGAAAATTTTGATACATTTTATACTAATCTTAAAACAACCGAGTTCTTGACTCGCTCCTATGGATAGCATTGTAGCAGTCATGGAAGGCCAAAGACTCTCCTACCACCAGTTGTCACTCTCTTGAATGTTTTCTCTTGGGCGTCCATTAGTTGGTTTGTCCAGATAAATCACAAGGAAGAGATGAACGCCCGGGGTGGATCATTGATACTATTGCCTGCATATTGTCACGATTTTAGAATAAGTATAGACGGGGTTTTATAGCGCACTTACAGAACGTAACTACAAATAACTACGACAGTCTCTCTGAGTTACGCGCTCAAAGATCACAGTAACAACAGCACATATAAAGTCTTCTCAGTCTTCTCTAGCCGTTGCTTAGTAGCGGCTTGCGACAGCGGACCTTCCCTTTTCCCTGGGGCCTCGAACTATCCAGGGCCTCAGCTACCAGCTTCTTCTCACAACCGGAACTCTCAACTTACTCAACGGTGGACGTTCTTTTGCTCCCGGGCTCACGTCCTCGCAGGCTGGCGGCTATCTCACAAACTCCCTACTCTTCTAACTGCAGTCTCAAGACTTGTAATCAAGTCAGAGTCAACGTCACATTGCGACTGACGGTCAGTCAGTCAGTCAGTCTCGGTGTCGAGCCCAATCTGGGGCTTATGACCAGATATTTATTATTGTTTGACAGTTTCGGTCTTGTTTTTGTGGGGCGCCCTCTTTTTCGAGAGAGACTCTTTTGTCAGAGTCATTGTCTGTAATAGTAAGTCATTCTCATAATGTAAAGGATATTTACATTTTACACATTAAACATGTTAATAAATGTATGTAAAATAAATACAGGGCCTCTCTCAGTCCAGGCTCAGTACAGCAGATTATGCCCTACTTCTAGTAGCTTCCGCTACAACGGCAGTCTAGTCACGTGAACGGTCGTATTCTTGACCGCCGCCAAGTTTAAGACTTGTAATGGCAGCTGGTCCACGTTACATAGCCCTGGCACAAACCGCACGGAAACGTCTCTACCATTACTGCGTGTTCTCTCGTTGCCAAGGAAATGTGTCCACAGAGCTGTTCCCTAGCAACGGGTGTTGTACTGTCGCCTGCTTACACAGCTGTTACTCGGCAGTGGCACTGCTTGTCACAAAATGGCACAATCCTGAGGACACACAGAAGGCAAGAAGTTCTGTTGCAAATTGAGCAGGATGTTGTATAGGCAATGCAGAAAATCATTTCAAACCTCAATTATCATGGAAATATTAAATATCACAATAAATAAACACCAACAAGTCATCAGGTAAAATGAGCGAAAATTGTGGTTCGTAATGAGCCGACATTTATAATAGATTGGCCATTTGTCATACATAACCATTAGTCAGCGTTCTGTTCCAACCAGGAGCTTAAATTAAACCGTGTAACTGTCGCTTACTATGTTACTTTACTGACTCCCTTACCGCTTTCTGATTATTTGAAATTGAGACGTTGCGTGAACCGCCCTTTGTGAATTATACGAACTGACCGCCAGTAGGAGTTAGGCATTTGCCACACCTGTGATTATGTTGAGCGTATTGACTTTGTGAACGAAATATAAATTCATATTCCAGCTATTACATTAAAGTTAATGTGCATGCCCCAAGTGGGGCCAAGAATTTGATAACTCATTCACCACTCGCAACTGTTGCACGCCTGAGGTATAAATAAGTATGGAGCACTGGTGCAATGGTGACGGGTGGGGAATATAGCAACCAGTTGCAGAAGACATACCCTTAGTGCTACATGGTCACCTGAAAATCCCTGATGGACACTCTTGGAGGGGCATATGCTAGATGACTTACACAGAGGACTACTGCATTTTGCGTTCATTTTATGCTTGTTGTAGGAAGAATGCACACAAATGTGCGTATATACTTTACGTGTATGCATTATTTGCCGTTGGCAGTAGGCGTCGACTAGAAGAATTTCAGAATGCACATATTCTCTGAAGGCCAGTTTGCACACTTCGTGTGTTTAGCCATTCATGACGTAATTTTTCAATAACTGCGGTTTACTTTGCAAATAAATGCGATAGTTTCCATATAAATACAAAAGTAAAAGATGTATCTTAAGATCACTCGTATACTAAACATTTTCTCAGTTCCTCTGTGAAGTCATTGTTTGAGAAGAGAATTTAAGTGACATAACGTTTGCTCGCGTCCAACTCTGTCCTCCAACACGTTTCTATTAATGTTCTTTTATTCCTTTTCTCGCTGAGCTGTGTTTACGAAATGAGCAGTATTTTTTGTGTGTAAGGATTTAATTCATTGTTAAGATGTCTCCAATATACAGCGTGTAACTGTAAGGTGCGAATAAATTTGGGTACGAATTCCACATACCAAAAAAAGGAAAAATGTCCGTATCAACATATGCTCCGAATCACTTATTTTGTGGGTTATAGCGTGTGCTCAAAATGTCCTCCATGAGGTTCAGTGCACGCCTCGACACGGCTCATCGTGGACAGCCGCATCGGTTCAGAGATGCCTAGAACATTAAGCCGGATTTTGTGGATTGGGGAAGAGAGACAGACAGAGGCGTGGGAACACCTGTCAGAATGAGACGACTGGGGGAAGGGTTAAATGCTTCGCTCATGACCATTTACAATGAGTGTGTATGATCTCATGCCTGCTGATTATCCAACGCGAGAGAATTTTTGTCGGTTCTCTGTTGAACAAAGAGTTGAGCATTTCTTTGCTTCATCCGCGCTCTTTACACACGAAATGCGCTTCGGTAGAGGTGACATATTCACAACCAACACCAGTGAGCGGAAGAGACTCTTCACGGTGTAGTCCATGCTGGACGCCAACAGCAGTATAGCATTAGTGTGTGGGCGGGAATTGCTAATGGTTGTTTGCTTACCACATCGACAACCGCCACCGAGGTTTCCTCCTACACGATGTGCTAAGGCTACTGGAGTATGTGCCACTGGCAATCAGAGCACGAATGTTGTGCATGCATGATCATGCGCTGGTACGTTTTTGCCGTGTTGTGCGAATGTTCCCAGTAACACATACCATGACGGATGGATATGTAGAGGAGGACCCATTGCATGTCCTCCACGGTTGCTAGATTTGGATCCTTTGGGGACACCTAGAAACCCTTGTGTATGTAGCTCCTGTTGACAACGAAGAAACACTTCACCATCCCATTATGAATGCCTGGTAGACTGTCCGCAGCTACCGCGGCGTCTTTTAACGGATGCGGTGTTCCGTGACGAGACGTGCAATGAATCTCGTGGAAGACATTTTGAACAGTTATTATTAAGTACTCTTTCAGCCATAACTCACAAATTAAATGTTTCTAGGCACATGTTGATATTCTTCTTTTCTTGTTTTGGTTTGTGGAACTCGTACCTAAATGTTGTTCGCACCTTCCAGTTATACTCTGTATATTGGAGACATTTTACCAATGAAAATTAAATCCTTACACACAAAAAAAATACTGCTCATTTCGTAAACACAGATCAGCGAGAAAAGGAATAAAAGGACATTAATAGAAAGATGTTGGAGGATAGAGCTAGACGCGAGCAAACGTTATGTCACTTATGTAAGATCTGAGGCTTTCACGGCGGTGACTATGAAGAAAGCAGTCTTCTGGGATTTGGCACCGTGTATATGTGGTGTTAACCGACGTTTCGGAGGAACGTATCGCCCCCATCTTCAGGGTAGAAGAAAAAGTATAAGAAATCTGCAAGCGACACAGTCTGCTTTACCGTTTCTCATGGTGTTGTCGCTTGCAGATTTCTTATACTTTTTCTTCTACCCTGAAGATGGGGGCGATACGTTCCTCCGAAACGTCGGTTAACACCACATATACACGGTGCCAAATCCCAGAAGACTGCTTTCTTTATGTCACTTAAATTCTCTTCTCAAACAATGACTTCACAGAGGAACTGAGGAAATGTTTAGTGTGCAAGTGATCTAAGTTACTCGTGTCCAAATTTTGTTCGTACCTTTCAGTTACACACTGTATAGCCTGAACAGGGAAAGAGACAGCAACGAACGTTTTCTTAGGAGAACTAAATGAAACAAGGCATGTGAATGGTGTTGCGTGCAGTGTGAAAGACAAAATT
The DNA here is from genome assembly GCF_002891405.2 of Cryptotermes secundus. Lineage (NCBI taxonomy): Eukaryota > Metazoa > Arthropoda > Insecta > Blattodea > Kalotermitidae > Cryptotermes > Cryptotermes secundus. Next base: position 1,642,462 of record NW_019727090.1, read on the forward strand.
ATAAGTTTAATTTTCAGGGGCAGTCCTGAATATGCAACTTCTTGTGTTCGTAGATTGTTGGCGTTCCATTTTCTCACTTCTGTAAATGTTACCTGTACGACACGTTCAAAAGTTGGTTAGGACTAATTCTAATTATTGTTTAATTTCGTTAAAATTAGTTAAAACTTAATCATTTTTCAATTGATTCTCCGTGTTTACAGCACTCCATGGTTTTATCGACTCTTTGCGAAATGTTGTAACACAACCGCTCGATAACATAATGAGACTCTGCACACAATCGAAGAAACCGCATAGTCGTAGCATACCGACAGTCGGCGAACCTGACAAGAAGTTGCACCTTCAAGACTGCCCCCTGCAAATTTAAACACCAACAAATGCAATAGGATGCTGAATATAATACTAGTTCATTTGTCATGCCTGATGAAACTCCAGTGTTATTAGGGACAGGTGACCAGTAATGCCTGAAACTTCGTGTGAAATAATGTATTGAATCCGTACAGACCCAGGTTAGTTTTTCTTGAACATTTACCCTAGACCCCAAATACCAATTATTGAATATTTTCAGAGATATAAGTAACGCACGTGCACGTAACGTCTGTAATGCGTCAAATGCATGCGCTCCGTACAAAGAACACAGAACTGTCACAGTGCCCCTAAAGAATGTTTCAGGGCCACTGGTATTCCCAAATTCAAATTTACGGTATTTTGAATCCTGTATCATAACATATCTGATAAGGATAGTCCCACATGCATATTTCTCACGCATATATAACTGTTCTGCATATCTACTCGATGGTTGATTCTGAGAAAACCTGTGTACAGTCATGTCTTCTTAAAAATCTGAGGCAGAAATTCCCAACTGACTATCCCGGCAAGTATACTACTACAAAAAAATGCGACAAAATGTAACTAACCTCAAAACCATAACCGTAATTAAAATATAAGTAAGAGGTTGCAGTATACGAGTACTTCCGGGTATTTACTTTTACCAACATCTTCCTGCTCGCGTATTTACCCCAAATATGTGGTCGAGTTAACACATTTTTTACCTTATCGCATGCTACTTACATTGACTTGAACATATCACAGTGTCAACAAGATAGTAAGAGACACTGCAGTGATAAGACTGCTATCGTCATCACCTCATGCTAAATCAATAGTGATTTTATTTTATATCTTCTCTGACTACACACAGGGTGCTACTTGTCATCGGGCCTTCACCTTCTGTTTCCATTTAAAGGAATGAGAGCAGCTTACATATATTTTGCACTGTTTGGGCACGCGCTATATCATCGTTTATTATCCTAAAATTATAGCTTCCGTTTTGCCATTAATCTTAGATACGTTTAGTGCTCAACATCTTCCTCTTGCAGACAATCATACCGTCCCGGTAAACAGCGCCTCTATGGTTCAGAGATGGTAACACGACATGATGAGCTCACCTGTCTGTCGTCTGTACAGTCACGGATATTGACGCTTTAGTATAGCGGACCAAACAGATTTTTATACAGTAGCAGGAAGTCTCGCGAATAGTATCAGAACATCGTGTAGCTCTTCTGTTATCTGTTAACTTTGTACAGTAACACATCAACTTCGGACATAGTTAGCGCTTTACTATAGAGAAATGAGCAATATAATTTATATGTGTGCGAACAGGATTGATCTGGCTCAAATTAGGGTGCAACGGCGGGATTTTGTGTTGTCGGTAACGAAATATCAGGTTCTGTAGTAATATTTAAAGTGCATTTCGATTGCTGAAATCATGCAGTACAAGAGAAACATATTGACATGGCAGCCGAAGGGCCGAAATCATGGAGCCAGAAAACAATTTCCGCTGCTGGGTAACGACTTAGTAAACGTGTATCCGGGGCAACGGATATTTACGCAACAGGAGAACTGAAGTCGAATATCAAAGTTCCCGAAAGAAAATTAGAAAACCGCACCAGTGCACTAGCAGTGAACCTACTATAAAATAGCGAAACTACACATATACAAAAGGGGGCACGCGGTAGCGTAGTTGGTTGAGGGGCTATCCTACAAGCCGGAAGGTCGTGGGTTCAAGTCCCGATGAGGTCCTTCCAGCTGCACTAGGCCCTGGGATTTACTCAGCCTCTAACAGAAATGAGTACCAGGAATTAATTAAATAATTTTCCTGGGAAGTAAAACGCGGTCGGCGCGTAAGGCTGACAACCTTACCGCCATCTTCGAGCCGATTGTCTAGATAGTGTGGGACCCTCAACGTCTCACAACCCTATGGGCCTTCATGGCCTGGTACAGGGATAGCTTTACTTTTTATACAGATATATCGTCCTAACTCTACCAGACAGACCTGAGTAAAACCCCAATACAAGCATTAAATTATTCGTAACTGAAAAAGGAGTATATGAGTTACGCCACTTGGCATAACTCATTCACGAGTCAGTACTTATTGAAAATATACATTTACTATAGCAGACTCTGAAGATGATGTATAATAAATATGTGGGAGGAAAAAAGAACTGTGAGAGACGGTGTTTTCTATGCGGTCTGTCCCGAGAGTGTAGAATGAGGACCAGCGGGAGTTGACAAAAGGCTGCACGCAAGATATGCATGATCTGCTATGCAAAGCGTGTATAGTGTATAGTGCAAAAGGAAGAATTTTCAGTAACACGCTATATGTGCGAAATGTACACTTGAGGAAATGCCAAGCATATTCGTAAGAGACAAAGCCATCTTCTCGTCCGAGAGGATGTTACATAAGGACTATTACCGCAAGGGTTCAGTTGACGAAAAAAATCTTTGCTCGTGCTCAAGGGGCTTGACGCCAAGATAATCTGATTGACGGTAAACCGCCAGTCATAAAGTAACTTTGGCTTTGACTTTCGACAAAAGGTCAGCCCGTGTGAAGGCGGGTTCGAATACCTCCACAGTAGCCACAGGAGGCGACGAAAAATGAATCCAGTGTCTGGGGATATAACTGGGCCACCTTGCTCTTGGATGATAAAATTACAGGCACGTGGCCTTCCAGGTTGAAGGGAGTATGTACATGTGGTTATCGGGTAATGCATCGAGACTGACGCACGCCATCTGTCAGACACAGAGGAACTAGCCCTCTGTGAGCTCAAGCAGACATGGAACTGGTCTTCATATACACTGCCAAGTTATAAAGTAAAACCTGCTATTACGTCTGCAATATGTTTATCCGGAAGTTTTTTTTTTTGTTTTGTTATCTCAAGCTTTGCGAGGCGTTGGTCTAGAACGAAAATTCCTGATTACAGTTACTTCGGCAAATTGATTGGTCGTAGTGGCCAAATTCCATGGCCATCAAGGTCTTTTAAAACACCTTTGGACTTCTCATTGCTAACAGAAATGAAGAATTTACGATTCGGATTACATTAACCATAGCAGTGTGTGTGAAGTCGAACTTAGCTGGATTTGGAGGGAAATACTGCCGTTGGCATACGTGCCGTGTTGAGAAAGAAGGCGAGTTGAGCACTTGTACAAGTAAATACTGCAATTGGAGTACTCCGTCAGTTGGTACATATTTCAGAATTCTGCCTCCAATAAAACTGAGCTGTAACCTTGTTAAATAACTTAATAATTGCAGTATTCAGGGACGGCTTATTCACAGCGATACACCAATATTAGATTGTCGTTCTTAGCATGGACTTTCTAAATGCCGTGGTTTAGGTTGGGTTACAAGGGAACGAAATCCTTTAACGTGATTATAACGAGAACCAAATATACATGTACATCCCGGTTTCGTACGCTGTAAACAAGTTACTGGAAATGACTGGGTAAAGTGAAAATGCATAAATCTAGACCCCACCCCCCTCCTTCACCCCACAAAACATGCATTGCAATACGGGGCCGTCGAAAAAGAATTCCAAGATTTCATTACTTAATTTATCGGTAAATTCGAGACATGCGGTCATGATGTTTGTTTTGGAATATGTAAAAGCTCACCAAGTTTTATCCTTACCTATCCCGCGCAACGCTGGTGTCGCAGTGGTTGCTGATGCGCATTTCTAACTGAGCGATGATAGTCACGTCACCTGTTTGGCCCTAGTCAGTCAGGGAGATGACATCCATTCAGGAAAAAAAAACCTTCTTCCTTCCCCACAGCCTGTCCCTAGGAGACTCATCTCAATTTCGTATTATTCTCCCGTCTCATCCTCGGTCTTCCGTGACGTGTCCCCCACGAAAATTACTCGTATGCATTTCTTCAGCCCCCATTTGAACTTTATGTCGAGCCTATCGCCATTTTTATTTCATTGCCGGTAGAATATTAGATTACCTATACAATCATATATTCAGATAAATTTTCATAAACGTTTGTTTCCAGGCTATGTAGACGGGATCTAACAGGAAAATATGCAATAAAAACTGTGACGAAGCATGCACGGACCAGAAACTGAGAAAGAAAGGGGAGTGAAAATTTATGCAACAAACCTTTGCAACAAACCAAGTGCATGGAAACAAATGCATAGGATTCAATGGAGAATTCGTGAAACCATTTTGTACCTACCACTATGGCCATCTGTGGAGTAAAAACTGAACACTAGACTAAAACCTCATAGAAACCCATGAAAAATCTGTCACATCATACTGATATTCTCCGTGAGTTGGTACCCTCATTGCAGAAAAGGGGGATCCAGATGGGAGGAATGTCCAGATTGGTTAAGCATGCCATATGGGCCGATTTCTTGTATTTCCTATACCTGCTGTCACATTCAATTTCCAAAATCCAAGCTTCATCCAAGCCTGCCCTGTGAACCTCTTCATAGGCATGTTAGGGCTAATTTTGATTTTCCTAGAAGCTTCTCTTTGAGATTGTGCCCGTTTACAGTGCCGCGTGGCTAGAAGTCTGCCTGTTACTGTATATTTCCCCTGTTATCTCTCTTTGACATAGCCTGGTCTCAGGTGTTTGTAGAGCTGTAGTTAAACTGGCATGGGTTGTCCAGTGATTGAGGTTAACTCTTCCTACAGGACCTAACAGAGTAGGTGTCTCCTTTTTTACCTGAGGACGGAAACAGATCCAGTTTCTGAAACTATTTTTTATAACACCAGATGATGGACTAATCCGAAAACCCAGTAATTCTGAGTGATATGCACCATCATCAATCAGAACCCTTCAGTATCTACTAGAATAGCAAGACTGAAAGGAACTGTATATTGCATGTGAACTTACAGCAGTAAAAGATCTGGAACCAATTGTAGGTGGAAGTTATAATCTTAGCATTCATCTGAAGAGAACTGTGGAGAATCTCACTCAGGATATCTGGTATGGGTGAGATTCAGATCAGCTAATACCAGAATAGGAGTCTGAATTGTTACCACTACGCCAACCTGTGTTAACTCCTGGTAGTAGAACACAAAGGTCTGATACTGCTAATAACTATACCAAAGTTCATTATTGGATATAACCCTACAGTCAGTTCTATCCTGCACTCATAACGCATTTTCCTAGTGGAATCATATGGTTGCTGTGATGTTCACTGTTCATTGTCATTGGCTAAGCCCATCTGTGTGTTATATTTCTAAACAGCACAATATACAGTTTCAGATTTGCCAGCAAGGAAAGTCGAGGAGAGTACCGGTGGCCATTCAGAAACACTGCTGTCTGCCCCACCCTATGGCAATCCAGATAAAGCGTACTCAGATCGCATTGCCACAATGGCACGCCATGCAGCGACATCATTCGATACAGGATTTGGAATGGGAGTAGCCATGTCACAGGAGGCATGTCATCGAGTTCCAAGACATACACAGCAAAGGCCATTTGACTTGACACATCAACCAACCAGCTACCATAGAGAGAACATGTTAAAAACATCTGGATACATACCTCCTCTTGCTCCCCAGCCAGGAACGTTTGATTCCAGGTTGCCACAGCATGGGTAAATTTCATAAATGTCTCATTTCATATACACTAAGTTTTATGTTATTGACCTTTTGATCCACAGCATCTAGTGTTTTGATTGCATTCTTGTTTATATGAAACAGTATTGCAAACATAGCACAGAAGTGTGATACTCATCATAAGTTAAGGATGTGGCCAGTGTATAAACACGTTAGGGGAGCTGGGATAGTGCAGTCAGTATAGTGACTGGCTACAGGTTGGACTACCGAGGGGTCAGAGTTCAAGCCCCGGTAGAATCAAGAATTTTCTCTTCTCCACAGTGTCCAGACCAACTCTGGGGCCCACTCATCCTCCTGTCCAATGGGTACCGGGGCTCTTTCCTCGGGGTAAAGCGGCAGGGTGTGAAGCTGACCACTCACCTGCAACTAGTGCCAGGGTCAAGAAAATGTGGATATATACGTCCATTCCCCCATACATCTTCATGTCCTAGTGCTTAATTCGTTAAGCACAGGGACAACTTCATCTTTTAGGGGCACACAATAGCATAGTTGGTTGAGGCACTATGCTACAAACTGGAAGGTCGAGGGAGAAAGTCCTGATGAGGTGGACTTTTGTCAGTTTACCTAATCTTTCCAACCCCACTATGGCCCTGGGGTCGACTCGGCCTCTAACAGAAATGAGTACCAGGAATCTTCCTGGGGATTAAAGGGCGGCCAGAGCGTAAGGCTGACAACCTTACTGCCATCCATGAGCCAACTGTCTAGAAGATGTGGGAGCCTTGACCTCTCACAACCCTATGAGCCTTCATGGCCTGTTACAGGGATAGCTTTACATTTATAAACACATTAAAAGAAATAATGAAATAAAAAGAAGATTGTGAATAGAAATCAGACCAGCTACCTTACTTCATATATCTAATACCAGGTCTACTGAAAAAATTTGCAATTATACATCGAAAGGATTTTTATGTTATTTTAATAAATCACTTTCACCAGGAGACGAAGATTTAATTTCAGTCATTGCGTTGTTAGCTTCTTAACTATTTGTACAGATCAGTATACTATTCCATAGATTAAACTATATAAAAATTTATTAATATGATTATATGTTGAACTGTTGCTCCTCTTGTCTGTCCTGTTATCGCAAATCTGAATGCAATTGTGGAACGCTAGATGCATTTTCAATCTTGGTTTTTGTGTTTTTTATCTGCTTTTCTATCTCTGTAGATACTGGTATCATCCCACTATGTTAACGACAGGTTTTTGTATAACCAGAGCTTTTTAAGCACGTTTATTATACAGGGAGGTTCTTACCTTTGTTGACCATTTCAAGGCTCTACCCTTCATGGCAGCCAGTGCACTACCATCTTCAAGGCACATACAAATTTTGGCAATGAATCAATATGCATGTTGGCTGATAACGTTTGGAATGAAGTAGTTACAATTCACAGATTACAGGAGGTGTTGGAAATGTTGTCCCTCTACATGCAGACATTCCTTACATTGGCAGAAGAGGTTCTTATTTGCCCTTTGAAGCTGTTCTGCAGGAATATTTGAAATTCCCTTGCAAATATTTTCTTTTCTTCCATTTTGGGGTTACTGTTGTACACTTTGTCTTTCAGATAACCCCAGATGAAAAACCCACAAGGTTTAAGAACAGGTGAACATGCTTGAAAAATACCAATGCTGATAATTCTGTTCTGGAAGACATCGGACAAACCCTACAGAGATATATGTGTAATGGGGGCTCTGGTTCAAGTTTTAGGAAATGCCATTTTATGGAGTAGTTTATATAAGATTACCTAGGGAGAGCTGAATAAATGTCATAAGTTTTAAGTAGCATTGTATTTTATAAAACATAATAAATGGAGATTTTCAATATAATAAAAAACATGTTTTCTACCTCTCCATCATATCATAAGAATCTATTCTTACCTTTGCAATCCACACAAGGCAGTGCCATCATCCTCAGAATGAGAAATCATACGAGGCAATATAAGGTCTGCTGTGAAACAGAAGCTCAAATTATATGGTTCTTAACAAACATACTGACACAATACATGTGTACAGTGGCAAAACCTGCCTGAAATAAATTGTTTATTTTTTACAAAAGACTAGCCATACACAGCCTTTTTATTTTTCACATTTGTTGCTGTATTGGAGGACCACCTTTGTGGTCTAGTGGTCAGAGTTCCTGCCTACATATCCAGAGGTTCTGGGTTTAATTCCCGGGGCTACCAAATTTTGTGAGAAGTAGTGGGTCTGGAACGGGATCCACTCAGCCTCATGAGGAGCTGTTTCAAGGAAATAGTGGCTCTGGCGTAGAAAACAGAGATTAACGGCCTTGGGATCTGTTGCGCTGACCACATGAAACCCTCTATCCACAAAAGTTGGCTCTGACTTCGCCGACAAGCGGCAGTCGCTCGGTTGGTATAATTTGCTTGCGAACTACAGGCCGAAGACTTTCTTTTGCTGTATGGGAGGGCTGTTACCAATGAAACATATTTGCCATGTGTCCCAGTAATTTATTTGTTTAATAACTGTATATTATTCCATTTTTTCTCTCTTATCTTTAAAAAAAACTCTTAATAACAGGTTCTGTGGTTAACCAAATTGTAACAACAGTTTCTACCGAACTTGTGGAAACTCGCATGTTGCCACCACTGTCCGTAGAAGAGTGGGAAGGTTGTTCTGAATTGCATTTTGGGAAAAATGCATGATAATTGACATTTCTCCTTGCAGGCTGTTTCAGCCTTCATACATGATCCCACAGCGGCCAGTTAAGCCCCAGGTTGTGAGACCATCAGCACAGTATCCAGCTGGAATGGGACCATGTCGTCCTTCTCCTACCTACTTGCAAACACTGACAGCAGTGAATAGCAGCCAGGGCTTAATGCCGGGAATTGCACAGTGCAGCAACAGTCTTATTGCCCCACAGTCAAGGTGGTATGAAAATGCAGCTATTTGTCACCATTACTTTGATATTTTCACAAAATAAATAGAAACAAACGGCCATCATCAGGTGTATTACTCACGTATCTGTCACACTGCACTTAGTTTAACATTTAAAATTTAAAAACACAGGTATTCCTGATTGTTCCTTTTGTCGTTATTACCAAAATCTACTTCGTTGATGTCTTTGTTATTTACACATGTCAATTTTGATTTCTCTGAATTAGCACTTATAAAACGAAAGACCTATAATATATGGTTTGCACTGAAGATGGAGTTTGTATCATGTATCGTATGGAGTGCAACAGGATGCTTAAATATAATATTGTATTATTAATGCTTATCAGTAAGTTTCAGAACTTGTGCTGGGACAGTGGGATAAGTGTATTAAGGTGTGTTGCTGTGTTGTGTGCGCATTAAAATTAATATACTAGTGTTATCAGTATTATTATTATTTTATTATTTTAATTTACTATAATGATCAAGTGTTGTATATAGAAATAATTTGACTTGTCCTATATATATCCTATATCCATGGATGTTAATAAATTGAAAGTTGAATTTCTTCGTACAATCATAAGTTCTTTCTGAAAGAATTTAGCTATACCCATGAATTGTTCAAAATTGTTTCTTTCTATGCTTTNGCTTATCAGTAAGTTTCAGAACTTGTGCTGGGACAGTGGGATAAGTGTATTAAGGTGTGTTGCTGTGTTGTGTGTGCATTAAAATTAATATACTAGTGTTATCAGTATTATTATTATTTTATTATTTTAATTTACTATAATGATCAAGTGTTGTATATAGAAATGATTTGACTTGTCCTATATATATCCTATATCCATGGATGTTAATAAATTGAAAGTTGAATTTCTTCGTACAATCATAAGTTCTTTCTGAAAGAATTTAGCTATACCCATGAATTGTTCAAAATTGTTTCTTTCTATGCTTTTGGATGAGAACTCAGTCTGAATACTTATTTGGGAAGAAGCTTAATCTTTTGGCTTTGCAATTGCTTAGATTATATTAAAAAAACTGTTAGTGATATTAATTCATGTAGAACACATTTTCTTACTTGTTGGTCTAATAAAATTGTTACTGTCTCTCTTCAGCACGTTTTCACCACATTCACCCAAAACAGAGATGAATTCAACCGTATTATCAACTAACCATCAAGTGCCATCACCCCTCAGCAGCCCTGTACAAGAAATGGCTCCAGAGGCACCGCAGGTGCTTTCACAAAATTATAATCATGCACACACTTCTGGTCTTTGGAGTGAAGCACAGGCTTCAGGTCCTGAGAATCAAACGGACACTTCTGACCCAGGGAATGAAAGAGAGAGTTTTAATCATCATAATAAAGCACAGGGTTCTAATCCTGAAAATAGAGTAAAGAGTTCTGATCCTCTAACCAAAGAGAAGAACCCCCCAAAGGATATAGAAGAAATCAGGAAGGCTGCTGTGGCTGCTGCAGAAGAACTGGAAAAATTGGAGCAGCTGAAACAAACCACCAGAATGAATCTGCAGAGACTGAAATTAGCTGAGGAGCAAGCAATAGAAGAATTGGCAAGAAAACAAAAACACACAGAGGAGGCTGTAGAAGTGCATAAGGCAGGGAAGGTATGTGATTTACCATCATCACTGATCTCCTTGCTGTGCCTCACGTGCTTAGGATGTGGTATATTTAATCTAATTAAATTAATCTTCGTTTTACTTCTACTTATTCCCTTTGCAAATAGATATCTTCTTTTTTGAAAAGTATGGTTTCCTAGTTTGTAATGCCATGTACTTCAGGGAGAGCCGGATGTTTTGGTGGAATATATCACATCCATTTTCAGGGTTGAAGAGTTCTTCCCAAACTGTGTGATGGTACAACACAGGAAACTTTACTTTTCATAATCACCACCAAGAGATCCTCAAGGGCAATTTGTTTTGCGTTTCATTTTTAATGTTATGTTTTTCTAAATTTTCTTATGTGCACTGGTATGATTCTGCTTTTCAGACTGTTCAACCAAGACCAGCTGTACCAAGTGCCACTGCAGCAGCAACCATAAATTCCACACCAAAATTTCAGGAAAAACTTCCACTATTTACACATGAGAGGCATCAGGTACCTGTTATACAGGATAATCATCAGTCAGCCCAAAGACCAAGTGATAATGCCGATGATAATGGAAGTTCCACACAAGAATTACAGCTAAAACTTCCATCAGTCACACAGGAGAATCAGAAGTCACCAACTGCCAGTGAGAGACATGAGTCAGGAGCTACATGTGACAATCGTCATTCAGAAGACATGTATGAAAATCATAAGTTATGTGTTCCACAGAACAATTTTCAGTCAGGAGTCACACTTTTGATTAAACAGTCAGCAGCTGCACATGAAAGTCAACAATCAGGAGTTGCATATGAAAATCCTCCATCAGGAGATGCACCAGAGGATCTACAATCCCCTGTTACACATGAAAATCATCAATTAGGAGCTTCAAGTAAGACTCAAAAGTCAGCTGATGTTTGTGAGAATTGTCAATCAGGAACTGGCTGCAAGAATCAGCAAACATCTGGTGCATGTGAAACTCACCAGTTAGAAGCTGAATGTGAGAATAAAGAGTCAGCACTTGCACACGAGTATCTTCAAACAGGATTTACACATAAGACGGATCTGATAAAACAGAAGTCTAGTATTGCTTCAGATGGCACTGGAAATGCAATACCAAGATCGAACAAAACGTTTCCAGCTGTTGTGCAGGTGAATCAGGAGTCTGGAGCTACGTGCAAACCCAAGCCTTTAGAAACCACACGTGAGAATCATGAAACACAAGAGAGAGTGAATATCTCTTCAGACAGCACTAGAAATTCTATATCAGGATTGACTGCAGCTCTTTCAGCAGCTGTGCAGGAAAATGGGCAGTCAGATGTTGCCCATGAGAATAGTCAGACACAGCTGATACCACATTCTTCAAGCGCTGAGGGCTCCATGCCAGAATTGCATACAACAATTCCAATGGCTGTAAGAGAAAATAATTTGGCACAACATAAGTTGGATGTTTCTTCAAACAGTATTGGTAAACCTATACCAGGATTGAATGAAACATTTCCAGCAGTTGCACACAAGAATCAACAGTCAGATGTTGCATGCAGGAATCATAAGACCCAAGAAGAACAGAATGTTACTTCAGACAGTACTGGAAATTCTATACCGGGATTGAATGTAACATTTCCAGCAGCTGCGCTGGTGAATCAACAGCCAGAACTTGAAAACAAGAATCAGCAGCCAGAAATATCACCCAGGAATCATAAGATGCAACAGAAAGTAGACATAACTGCTGACAATGCCGGTAATTCTGTATCAGGAGTGAATGTAACATTTCCAGCAGTTGTATTAGTGAATAAAGAGTCAGGGGTTGAAGGCAAGAATGGGCAGCCAGGAGTTGCATGTGAACATTATAAGTCAGCAGTTCCATGTGAGACTCATCAGTTTGCTCAAAGACCAAGTACCATTATAGATACTACTAGAAATTCCATACCAGGATTGCACATGACATATCCAAAAGTCTCATATGAGAATCATCAGTCAGAACAAAGGCTGAATGCCACTGTAGCCACTATAAAAAATTCTGTACCAGCATTGCTCACGTCACATCGCACAGTAGGGCATCAGAATCGGGAACCAATACAAAGACCATTGTCTCCACAACCGCCACCTCTGCCAGCTCGTTCTCCACTCCCAGCACCGGTATCACTTCCTCAACGACCATCGCCTGTCCAAACGTTACCAATGTCGCATCATATAACACTTTCCCAGTCACAGTCAGTGCCTTATCTCCAGACTCACACAGTGGTACTGCATCCCCATCATGTGTCAATAAAACAGAGCCCACAGCATTCTCATACTGTAACAGCTGTTCACCCACCACTTCCACAACTACATCCTAAACTATTTTCAGTACCTCTGCCATCTATACATCCACAGTTTTCATATATGCCTCGACCAACATTATATCCTCAGCTGCCACCCATGCCTCAGGCAGCCCTGCATTCTCCTTCACTGTCTCAAATATCTCCACGTTTTCAGTTGTTACCAAACTCTCAGGCATCTCCACATTCTCGGTCATTACCAGCATCTCAGGCATCCCAATATTCTCAGTCATTAATAAAGCCACAAACAGATCCACATAGTCAGTCATTACCAGTTTCTCAGATATTCCCACATTCTCAGGTTTTACCATTATCTCAGGCATCTAAAAATTCTCAGTCATTGCCACTGCCTCAGATATCTCCACACTCTCAGTCATTGCCAATATCTCAAGCACTTCCACATTCTCATTCCTTACCAGTGTCTCAAACATCTCCACATTCTCGATCGTTACAATTATCTCAGACATCTGCACACCCTCACTTGTCACCAGTGTCTCCAATTTATCCGCATTCTCAATCATTACAGCTGTCTCAGACATCTGCACATTCTCAACCAGGGTCAGCATCACAGCCATTTCATCAACAAAGATTAAAAGTGCCTCTGCATTCACCATCTGGAACCCAACCATTTCAGGTATTATCAGAGCAGCAGAGGAGTACAGAAAATATTCCACAATCATCTCCAGTGCAAAAAGAAGCAATGCCTCCTCCAACTCTGATACGACAACGTGTACTCCCAAAATCGGCACAGTTAGTAGGCTCTCACATACCTGTCTCTACACATTCTACAAGTAGATGCACATCACATCAAACTGCCTCTGTGCCAACTACTGTCCATTCACGGCAGTCAGACCCTTACGTGAGTGTAATTCCACGAGGCAGTGTATTGGAACAGCCTTCAGTCATATCGCAGGAACCTCATGTAGCCATTACTTCATCTTCAGCTTCTCTCAGTTTGCCCAGTAATACTGTAGAAGAATGTCCGATTGACCTGTCCATCTGTAAACGAAAGTCACTGAGTGAAGACAAAAAGAAATCACCATCTTCAGTCACATCCACAGTTGTGCAACTGGACATGAATGATGAACAGAATGTTGCTGGTCTGAGTTCCTCATCTCCCAAGCATCATCAAAGAACACAAGATCAGCCAACAGACATTCTTAACCCAACTCCAGAGGAGTGTAGTGTTACAAATCATTCTGGCTTGTTGCACCGTGACCAAAAGATATCACAATCCCATGTCTCACAGCATGTACCAACAGAGAATTTGAGGCATCAAGAGCAGATTCAAGCATCTGAGACAGGTAATAAAAGAAAGATTCCTTCTCATGTTACATCAGTTTCAACAGCAAATCTTGCTACTGAAAATTATAGATTAGGAATGAAACCTAGCATTCATCCAGTGACAGTACCAGGAAGTTCAGATGGAAAAAAACGTTTTGAAACTCCACATGATCAAAACGTGGATGATAGTGTTATGCATAGACAGCGTGTGCATGTCTCCACACATCATGACACAATGCATTATTCCCACCATCCAGTGTGCAGTGCACATGGACCCGTACCACGCAGTGCATACATTCCAGTTTATCATGAAACAGTGTTTCATGGTGTTCAACCAGAAGAGCAGCAGAGGGCTCATATAGCGGGACTCCACACTGCAAATGTTGTAGCATCTGACAGAGACAGATACTGGTCAGCTGATAAGCAGATACCACCTACTGCAACATTGACTCCAAATTCAGTTACTGTAGAGGGTGACCACTACCAGCGACAGTCACGCTTAGTGTGTGGACGTTGCTGTGGGACTGCAAGGTTCATGTGCTCTGCTTGCCATAACCAATGGTACTGCAGTTCTTACTGTCAGGTTGGTTCACATAATTTTATAATTTAAGGGTGATATTACAGAATTTGTTAACAGCACCGTCCAGTGTAACTCAAATGTATATTTACATGAATGCCTTTACATTACCTAAGAGACCCTACATTCAGTGCTGTTAATGTTCTTTCTACTTTAGGAGTTGACACATCTACAATGTTGTTACTGCTGGTGACAGGGAGTTAAAACAATTATGAAAACCTCCAAGAACACAATGTTCAAACTGAGTTTCAGTAATCTGTGAATAATTTGAATGCTCATGCTTGAATCCTGTTCAGTTGAATGACTGACTGATAAACATACCTCTCTAATGTTTCCAAACAAAGGACACTTTGAATTCAGAAGCAACCCAGTACAGAGCAGAGTGGTGTAGGGGTACTGCTTTAGACTGGAGACAGAATGTTTCATGGATGTCCTATCTTGGGTTTTTCATGATTTTCCTCAATCTCTTCAGACATATGCAAAGACAGTTCTTTGAATAGGTCATAACTCTCTCCTTTCAAATGTGTAGTATTTGCTATTCATGTTTATCTTCCCATCTCATCTCATGCCGGGTTACCTGTAGGGTTCAAGCATTGCTGTTAAGTACCTTGCAGTCATTTAACTGATCAAAAAACTTACTAAAGAATCTTGCCCTTTCATGACTGATGTGGGATGCAAAGAAAAATAAGTTAACCATTCATGCATGGTTGTTACCAGTCGTTTGGTTCTGGAACTGTGTGGAATGGAAGTGAGAGCATAGATGAAGGGGAACTGCCAACAGTTGAAGATATATGAGAGATGTGTCAATAACCCCAAGATAGAGGGCAGTCATGGCTAACAGGGAAACATATATTTTAAGTGTCTTAACACTGCTGTCAATATCAAGACTGTATAGCATGTATAATAGAATGACTGGGTAATTCCATGTCAAATCAACAGCAGTTGTCATGACCACCTTGGAGTTCAGTGAAGTTTTTTAAGCCTACAGAGTCTGGTGAGTAAGCAATAAATATGAAGTTCTTCCTTCCTACGTCGGTTAATTCAGTTATGGGGGAAGCAATCATTTGAACTTCAGTGAAAACTATCTCTCTTCTTGAAGAATAAATTCTGAAATACCAACATAAAAATATTTGCCTTTTACTAGATGTCAGCAACCACCCTCATATATGTATACTTGCCTGTACTTGTGTTCTATGTAATACATATCAGTTTTATTAAATTTTATTCCTGATGAATGTTTTAGGCTGATAAGAAAATGTTGGCATTAGGACAAAAAAATTTTTATTCTGTCTTGTCAGTTATGAACATTGTACATTTCTTCATAATCTCCATTGTCATTATGTTCTGCCACCATTGAGTGGCTGTTTACAATTTTCTGCACCAACAAAAGCAATGAATAATATGTTAACTGAATAAAAGTTCGATTTTTCATTTAATAATAATAACAACAACAACAACAACAACAGCAGTAATAATATACATGTATCTCCAGATTCTACTTGCCAATTTTATTTCCCTCCTCATAACTGCAATGTGAAATCTACCATTCAGCTGTCCCCAGAGAAGTTTAAATAGACAGGCAATTTTAATTTTTCTGTATAAGCATGGATTTAAAATGTGGTTTTGTACTGGCCATGCCTGTAATTTGTGCTGAGTATTGTGCCTGGGCCAGGAATATAGTATCTGGATTGCACTTGCTATCTACAGTAGATTACAGTTACCAGAACATATCGGGACTGGAGTACTTTTCCCCAATTAAGCGGCTGCCTCAAATACATGAAGTTAAACATAAAAGAGTTACATGTATGTACAAAGGATAAGTTTTCATTTATAGATTAACAAAAATTCTGACTTTAGATGAGCTGAAACAGTCATGCAAGTCACAGAAAAATATTTACCCTACCCTAATAACAAATTTGATTCATTATGTATTAAACAGGCATGTGCTTAACAATTATGACATTGGAAGAGTTGATCGAGTGTACTGTGCCATGTTCTTTTGAATAACTGCAACTGAACAAGATCAGTGTAGGTTTCTAGTGCACATATAGTACTGCTTTCGTTGCCTTCCTGCATGAAGTGAAGTCGTAGACAGCAATAAATTTCCTAGCATCCTTGTCAGTCACTCATTCAGGCTTGGTAGTGTCATCATCATCATTGGTGACCTGATCTTCTGACGTATTCTGAGGTTTTGCTGCAACATATTCAGTAGTTGCTTCCTCACAAACTTAATTTTCATTATAATATTGAAGACGGTTGTCATTGCACGAAAACTCTTCGTAATTTCCGACTAGGTGCATTCCCAATATGGCATAATTTTCACTGTTGGATTTATTTGGCATCTCCATGTCTGTGTGCTTAAAGCCACGGTGAACAAAGCAGTTCAGAATGTTCTTGGTACTTTCTTTTGTCAGCAGTTGCCAATAAACTGTACTGCTTCTAAGAGCCCAATCCTTGCACTGACCTCCTTAACTGCTGTAGATGATGTTGGTAGATTTTCTTGGATTGCTTCAAGGTTGTAGTTCACAAACTTCGGACAGTATAAGGTCTTCAGATATGTTATGATTCCTATGTCCATTGACTGTACTAAGGATGTGGTGTTGGGAGACAGATTCCAGTTGTAATATTTTCCTCTATTTCCATTGTAATTCCACATCCCAACTCATTAACCATTTCTTATAAATTTAAGATGTCATCCACGCACTTTTATTAGCGCAGTACAGAACTGCATTAAGGGAGGAACATAGACCGAGGGTGTTTGAGAACAGGGTGTTGAGGAGAATATTTTGACTGAAGAGAGATGAAGTGACAGGAGTTTGGAGAAAACTGAATAATGAGGAGCTTCATAACTTGTACTCTTCTCCAAGTACAATTAGAATGATCAAGTCAAGGAGGATGAGGTGGGCAGGTCATGTGTGACGAGGTGACGAGTAATGCATATAGGATATTGGTGGGAAAGCCAGAAGGAAAGAGACCACAGGAAGACCAAGGCGAATGTGGGTGGACAATATTAGAATGGATCATAGAGAGATAGGATGGGATGGTATGGATTGGATTGATCTGGCTGAGGATAGGGACCCATGGGGGAGTCTTGTGAACATGGTAATGAACCTTTGGGTTCCATAAAATGCTGGGAAATTCTTGAGTAGCTGCAGAATTGGCGGCTCCTCAAGAAGGGCCCAGCTCCAGGAGTATGTAAGTAAGTAGTACAGAACTAGTAAACAGTCCATACAAATCCCCTAAAAGCACCGAGGCTAAGCCCTTTTCCTGATAACCAACAGCTTCTGTTTTATCAGTTCCTGACATGTTCGAAGAGCACAACACACTTACATAATCCATTGCTTTCTTTGAACCAGTTAGATTTGCATTTTTCTAGATTAGAAAACCATCTGGCATAGCATGGTAAAATAAGTGTTTAATTGAGATTGTAGATATGATTTGGCCAAAATTTCGGAAGCAAGTTTGATAGCTTTTTAAATTTCCATTGTTCAGTATTTAAGCATCAGCACTGTCCTTCTCGCTGTGTGTTTCTTGAATTTTATCAAAAAACCTGCATTTCCATTGAGACAATCAACCATCTGTTTGAAATTGTTATGACCCAGCTTTTTGGCTAACTCCTCTAACTTACTTTTCAACATTGGACCACTGACACATACATCTTGTGCAGTTATGATAGAGAGCTACTGATTGAGGGCCTCTTCAACATTGGATCCTTACCTTTATGCTTCTGTTTTTGGGAAGTTCCCTGTTGGCCGTTGTGTAATGTCCATTTGTCTTACAATTTCTCTTGCTGCTGTAAAACTCATAACAGTTGTTGATTTCGGTACTCCAGTTATCTCTGCCAGTTGGGGATGACTTAATGTTAGGTGGTTTGTTTTTAATTTGTTCAAGTAAGACAGTTTTATCTCTGAGTGTTAAATCTCTTCTAGGCGTTTCTGTAGGGATCTAAATTTTTAAATGAAGAAATCACTGCACACGCCACAGTAGACTCACAAATGCAGTCACTGCAAAACTGAGAACAACTGTGGCTGTGTTCATTTATACTGACTGAGGAGTCAGCGACTCATTGATGACATAGAAGTCACAAGTGTGCCATGTGGTAGTTACTGGCCCAGGTAAATGGCATGGCATCCCAAATAAACAAAGAAAATTCTTGTTATATTCTTGATATTTTCCCCTTAGGATGATCATGTTAATTGGAATCCACTAAATGCTCTTCTGTTGCCAGAACACATACTGAATTCTAATCACTGGATAGAACTGTAGCACAATATGAGTGAGTTATTTATAGTGTGTTGCTTGGTGTTATCAGCTTCCTGATGAGGTTTTCAATTTATTTCATTTCAGATGCGACACTGGAGATCTCATTCTCTTAGCTGTCGCCGACCAACTACTGAATGAAGACAAGTAGTTGCTCAACAAACAACTGCCATGATGTCTTTAACTTCTTTTATAAAAATAAAACATAATATTAACTTTAAAAAGCCATATATTTGCACATATTTCTGTAATAAAATGTTGATTCTGAACAAAAATTGAAAAAGAACGATAAAATTTTATTTAACTTTATTCCAAAAGAATTTTACAAATTGTGTCACCATAAATCACTCTTAAAGGGACTACTATTAAAAGCGGTTGAGACTGTATGACCAAACTGTGATATTGAGTACCTAATATTAAATAGAAACATTTTAAACTAGTCTCAGTATGCCACTTTTAATAAGATTTCAACCAAAGTGTTCATGTATTAGTATTAACTGATTATCAGTTTATTTTTGTGTGTCACTTTTCCTTTTTGTTAATACTGATATAAAGTTCAGAATGTATTGTTGTAAATCTTTTTTTTGCAGTATATTAGTTATGTGTGTTTCTTATGTAGCTTTGTGTGTGCACTGTAGTAGAAGTGCCATTGTGTTATTTTATGTTATGACTGGATACTGACAAGTTTTGAAGCGAATATATCAGTAAGAACTGTTTCTGCAGTTATTTTTTACATTACATTTTGGTTATTTGTGTACATTCATAAGAGAATCTGTATATATTAAGTTCAACTTGCATTTCTATTATATCTTAGTTCCTACTTTTGTAATACTGTGAAGTGGATAGATTTTTTTTTTATGTAAAAGACTGAAAGTTATGTTTGTAGTGTGGAGAGAGATTCTGGGTCTTTCCCGTTTTATTGAAAACGGACATGAAAAATTAAAAATATAGGTGTACTAAACAGTATGTGGTGGCTGCTTCTGTCATCATCATTTATAACTCAGTGATATACAATTGATGTTGCACAGATAAGTGCAAAAAAGATATGGCTCCAAGATGTATCTAGTCATGAGCATCCCATTCCTAACGAGAAGTGTAATATTTCTCTCCCTCTGTTACCTATAAGAAATCCAGGTTTTATTACATCAGAATTGTAGAACGATTAATTTTAATGTTGGAAACTTCTCAGTAACAAGAAATTTGCAGGTATTTCTAATAAAGCCAGTTTTATATACTTGTGTGTGTGTGTGTGCGCGCGCGCGTGCTGTATTCCGGCAGTTCCCAAATTGATTCACATAGAATCATGGGGTTCTATAAGGAATTCTCAGAGATGGCACAGGTTTCATAATAATCTTCAGTCTAAAAGAAATGTTACCTTAAAATCTGAAAGCAATTCTTCAATATCACATTTTCCTGAATATAACACATTTCTTTCCCTGGAATACCTCCTAGAGAACTGATTGTGAATTATATTTATGCCAGTTCCTTTGTATTGGCTATTTTAATATAGAACAACACTAGAAATGTTATTTATTAAAAGTAATTTGTTTTCTTTTATATTGCGATAACAGTAAAATATGTAAGATCTATCCTTTCACTTCACATAGTTCTGTACAATGACATGTAAAATTTTAATGTAGCCTTTCAGAATTAAGACATGCATTATATACAGGCAGAGTATGCGGTAGCGTAGTTGGTTGAGGCACTATGCTACAAGCCGGAAGGTCACGGGTTCAAGTCCCGATGAGGTCATTGAATTTTTTCAGTTAACATAATCCTTCCAGGCGCAGTCGCCCTGGGGTCAACTCAGCCTCTAACAGAAATGAGTGCCAGGAATATTCTTGGGGGTAAAGGGTGGCCGGTGCATAAGGCTGACAATCTTGCTACCGTCTATGAGCCGATTTATCTAGAAAATGTGGGAACCTCAATATCTCACAACCCTATGGGCCTCCACGGCATGTTACAGGGATACCTTTACTTTACTTTTTATTATATTCAGGCAGCACTTAAAATTTTGTCAAATACAATAATTTACCTACCACTGCTACCTTGGAGATGAGTTTACTCATGGAAGTATGTTGTTTACTAGAAATTTTCAGGATTTATTATGTGTCTGACTTGAGTTCACTACGAAAATCACAAAATAGTGCTCCAGTTTTGTTCCATTTTCTATTATGTAACCTCCAACTTTTTCTTTATGTTATCTTTGAGAAGTATTTATCATTGTCAAAATGCTCCTGTGGTGAAAAACAGTTTTGAAATGCTTCTTTGTGCTTGTATCTTATTGAGTTTTGCAGTGAAGTTAAGAATTACACTAAGAATTTTAACAGACACATGAGTAAGACTGAATATTTAATCAGGGTGAAAATGGAGAAGACCTGATTGTAGACAACAAGAAAATAAAAACATACAAAATGTTGAAGTATGTGAGAGTAATATTTTCAGACTATCCTGATGGTAATGTGATATTCATAATAAAACTACTCAGGGAAAGAGAGATGTTAGACAGATCAGTTCTCTGCTACTAAGTGACAGAACAGCAAAGGTGATGGAGACAAGTAGTACAGGTATGTGCAGATCAGATACATGGGAGATTATCAGAAGGAATGGAGATGGATTTAACTCAGTATGGTAAAGTTCATTTTGACAATATACTTTTTATGTTAAAACAAGATGTGAAGTCACCATCTGAGTAATGTTTTATTATTTTGATTAAATAGAGCCGATTGTCTAGATACTGTGGGACCCTCAACGTCTCACAACCCTATGGGCCTTCACGGCCTGGTACAGAGATAGCTTTACTTTTTACTTAAATACTATTATAGCACTGATCTATTTTGATTATAAGTGACCATCTTCAAGGGGATACAAGATATTAAAGGAAACTTTACAAATTTGTATGTTTGACTGAAAGGTTTAAAATTATGAAGTAATAAAACATTTATAACAAGTTAAAACTAAGTTCATTGGTATGAATCATAGTTAAATGCAGCTTTCTGTACTGATGTGTGGCTCTTGAGAGGTCGGACACTACCTCTCAAGAATCATATAGTGATACTGTGCAACATCACTGTACTAATAAAAAAAAAAGCATGAGGCAGCAGTGCACAGTACAGTGTGATCCACAAATTATCAAGAAAGCTACATTTAACAGTGTTTCGCACCAGTGAATTTTAATATTATTTTTCTTGTTTATAAAAATATTATGACTTCAAGGAAAAGTCGAGTGGATTCAAATCAGGAAAATGTGAAGGCAAGATGATTGAACCCCAATGTCCTGTCCATCCTTAATAAGAGAGGATGTGTTCTTTCAGAGAGATGAGCATACTAGAGTCCACCAAGACAAGTCACTATCACATATGGTCCAGTTTATGCCTGACAAAATTCCAATAGACGATGGTGTCATGTGTAACATGAGCAGTGCTAGTGGATGGATTAGGATGTACAGCATTTGATACTTCCTTTCATTGTGTGCATTGTGTCTGCTGCACTCAGTATGTGCTGGTGGATTTAATGCACCTGTTTCTCTCAGACCTCTGCAGACATATCTGTTGGGTTGCCTCCAATCTGGATTCTAGCACTGTTATTATCTCAATGTAGCTATAGCATTTTCATCATAAAAGCTGTACACAGCACCTAACAGCAAACACTCCATTACTAAATCGTGCCATCTCATTCTACTGTTATCACTATTTTGCTGCTGGAAGTAATGAGCCGGAAGTGAATGCAATGTGAGTTGTGTTTTACAATGTTATGAAGGTTCCACCACGCGAACACCCAAAAAGATGACACGTGACCGGAAATTTGAAACACCAGAACACCGAAATGGTGATCAATTAGGTAACTGTCACATTTTATGTTACAGAATGATCTTGTAAACATCCTCCCAAGCTTCAGCCATAGGTTTTGAAATCATTCCTTGTGAAGATGCAATACATATATAGTAATGTTTCTCAGGTACAGTAATATTCTTTTGCTTGTCTTAATGATTGTTGTCTATACCATGAACTCATTTACTTCATGAAACTTTCACTTTATGGTTTGAAGAAGAGTTGCTTTGGTCATGGAATCAAGTAAATAATTACATTGTGCTGTTCCTGTAAAATTATATGTTTGTAAAGTCACTTTTATTTATAGTTGTTTCATCTGCATTTTATCAGTTGTATGGAGGAAAGTATAATAAATTCAAAAAGGCTGAAAGAAGCAGTGGCTCAGTTGATTATCTTGCTGTGGTAGAGGTGAAACTCCATCCTGTGGTCAACTTCTAATGGCAACAGTGGATTCTAATAGAGTTTTCTGCTTTTTCTCATCATATACACACAGATCTTGGCTCATGTACATAATAAAAACGAAGCATCTCATTAACATTTCAGTGGAATGGAAAAGGCTTTTATTTTTGGGGTTAACCTTATTGTGTCTAGGATTTGAGGTTCTCATAGCAGTCATTATGAAAAATTCTATCTTCTGGGATATAATGCCACGTACTCTGTTGAATGTCAATCAACGTTTCAGAGGAATATGTTGACTTCATCTTCAGGGTCACAGAATAAACCAAGCAAGCGTGCATGCATGTGTGTGGGGGGCTAGTTGCGCTGTTTGTATTTTTTCTATAAACATTAACAAATTTTCCATAAGAAAGAAACCGATAATAAATACTGTTAACCCAATTGATAGGTCACTTAATAAATAGTACTGAAAACTCTTCGAATAGGGGGTGTGCTCACTGTCAGTGTTCATGTTATAAACTGAAAGATGAATTTGGGTTTAATTTCATAAGCAGTTAAATTATTCCCTGGTACCTTTCACTCTGACCCTCTGTTTCAGTCTCTGGCTCAATCTGTCCCTTGTTGTAGTTTCCACTGAGTTCACTGTTTAGGATTCTGATTACACTTGATCCTCAACTTGCAAGTAGGTATTCCAAAACCTTGTTTGTAAGTTGAAGTCCCATAAGAAATAATATAATTAGTAGTAACCAAGTACACCTAAACTCATGAACTAAGCCTATACAATGTACAATACTGTAATATATTAGACAGTGTTCATGTTTTTGGATGCTCAAAAGTTGAGCTTTTATATGTGGAGGGCCAAATATAGTCTACTTAGAAATAAGTAGAAACTAATTTCTGTTGTGCTTGAGAAACAAGTTTAGGAAGACAAAGTTCTCTGCAGATACAATTTTTGTGGCATATTTTAGAAATATGTTTTTTTTAAAGAAAGGATAAAATAAAAGAACCTCCTTGTTTCATGTAGAATTTGAAGTTTATTATTGTACAAGCCTGTAATTAACATCTGAGATAACATATCATCAGACCAAATACTGCAGAATTATTATGAATGATGAACTGGAAGAATGTGCTTATTTTGAAATAATTTGCCTGGAGGAAGTGGGAAAATCTTGAAAAAGCTTGGTCATGATAATTGGTCCCTTTTCAACACACAACTCCCAAATGTAAGTCAGCTGTACTTACAGCTGAGATAACTTACTCATTACATGATTCAAAATCAATCATTAGTATTACCCTGAAATAAATTCTCACTTTCTTTAATGTCCTTTGCATCTCAAGAAATTAGTCCAGTGAATTAGTGAACTTACTTCAGTTGATTAGTTATTAGTTTTAGGAAGTTGGAGAAAGTTATTCACTGCACTTAATTTTCTTATTTTTCTGTAACTTCCTGTATGAAAGAGAATGGACAGAGGTTAAGAGGGTTTGCCTGTTATGAATTGTGAAAGGATCAGATGATTCTGAATCAACCTGAAAAGCAGTAAATTACCAGTTTTCTCCACATCAGCTCTGCCTTCTTCCTGTTCCACTATTGTAATTGTGTTTTGACTGGGGAATACTGAGATTCACCGAGAAATTATGTTGACTAGCCAGTGTTTAAATTTCAGTGCAGTCTTATTTAAAGCATTTTAATGTGAAATGTTATTGAAGGGTGAAAGGAAAGTCAATGTAAATCAGTGCTGTGATTGTAAAAAAAATAAACCATCAGAAATTATATACATAATTGTATTTGTTAATGAAGCTAAAGCTCAAAACTATTATTGGTATTTGATAGACTCATCTTACCACAAATACAGTACTTAGATGTCCCAGTGTACTGGCCTTAAAGGAATATAATTAAGTTTGTACATTCATTACAATGTAAAGCCTAGCCTACATGTAAATTTGTCAGTTTGTAAAAATAATTGCTTTAAAGTGTCTATAAGTACATGGATTCAATTCATGAGTACATTTAAATAAATGTATTCTACACATATAATACCAGAAACACAGACATTTTCAGTAGGGCTAAAAAATTAATTCATTTACTTGGTGGGTTACAAGCAGGTTATTAGTGACATTCCCTTCTTTGGATATCAGTTTTATGTGATTATGATAAAAGGACATACATAAATTGCAGCATATGACAGTTCTGAGGTATTTATAAGAAAAGATGCAATTCATTATTAACCAGTTTTTGTTTTTAGTTAATAGTCGTACAGATATGTATTATAAATGAAATGTCACTATTTCAAAGCACAAATGTTGTATGTCCATTTTTGGTCAATACTGAGTTCTTGTCTGCCTTTCATGCTAAATGTTACCTTTCTTCGGCACAGATATTTTCAGTCTATGAATAACATTGGTAATACAGAAGGAATTAAGAAATATTTTATGTCATACCAGAATATTACGGTGTGCATCTTAGATCTGAGTTTACTGAAAACTATAAAACTATGTGTAGTGAGCATACAGTATTTATGCTTTAAACCAGCACTTCTCAAATGCAGCCACCAACTGTTTTTGTGAGAAGTAAGAAAGACTTTTGTTGAAAATCTGTTTCCAGACTTGAGACAAATTTTCTTCATATATTTAATAAGTTCATCAATTATTTCTATGCGACTGTTTTGGGTCTGCTACATGGCTGCATCGCTTCACCTCTGAATGAGCATTTGTACATAGGTTAACAGTGGGAGAATGTCCAGTGAGCATCAAGTTTTAGTAAGCTGCTGTGAATTAAGGTAATCACATTTTCATCATACTTTGCTTTTAATTTTAGATTAATAATAACCTTCCTTACATAATTTGTTTGGATTGGTGACTCAATTTATTGCACACTTTATCGCATGACTTGTAGCTGCACTTTACAGTTCACTGTTACACACACACAAGTGTCTTCAGTCTGTTACAGTCTCTGCTAGTAGTTGCCTGATAACAGCTTCCAGTGGTAGATGTTCCTCTTAATTTTGGTTCCCAAACTATCCCTTGTGTATCAGCTACCAGCTTCTAACCAACAGCTCATAAGGACTGAACTGCAGTTCTCTGTCTAACTTATCAACCAACTGTTCACTTCCCTGCGCTCAAGTCAAAGTCACATTGTGACTGACTGTCAGTCAGTCACTCAGTCAGTCTTTGTGTCGAGCCCATCTGGGGCTCATGACCAGATACTTATCATTGTTTGACAGTTAAAGTCTTGTTACTGTGGGGCACCCTCTCTGATGAGAGGATGGGTCTGTCTTTTTCCCTGCACTACACTAACTGTCCTGCTTATAATAGCATGGACCACACAGAAAACACTGTTCCTCTGTTGCTGTTCAATTATTGCTTAGTGGACTGCACAGAAAATACCGTTCCTCTGTTGTTCAGTTGTTGCTTGTTAGGAATCTGTTGCCTAGCAGTGAGCATTGTTTACAGAGTCACTACTTAGCAATGGGTCTACATGCTGCAGTATTATTTTCATTATCTATTATTTTGAATAGAATGCAACATCTTGAGAACTGGATATGTTTCAACGTGATGATGAAAAATGGAGAGGCACCCACTCAGCTGAGTCTCTGGACTTGTGACCGAGATCAGCTGTTTCTAAGAGACTTAACTGAATAGGTTCCTCCTAATCTTTTCACTGCAGGAAAGAAACAGATCCATTTTCTGCAATGATATATTCCATTCATAATGCTAGACAATGGACAAATTTCAGACACCCAGTAATACTAAAAATATCAGTGTTTCTCAAACTTAGGAATATGACATGGTTCAAGATATTTCAGGGATTGGGTCACAAGAAGGTAATGTTATTTTAAGAGTGCAAAAATTAGTACAGATCATTTGTTGCTTTCACATGGGCACCAGAAACAAAGTTAGAGTCAGAGACATGAATGAGAGGAATAATTTGATGTGTGCACTGTGCTGATGTAAATGTGACCTCAAAGATATGTATGTCTTTTTATTTTTAGGGGTGCCATGTTATAGCATTATTAACCTTGTGTACAACCATCAACTTGTGTGCACAAGCTCACTCAGATAAAATGAGTACTTTACCTCAGAGTTTTGGAGAGATTCATAAATATCATTAATTTTAGTTCAGTCTAGAATGTATGCACATACTAGATATATAAAAATAGTTTTCAGAAAACTGCAAGTTTATTACTTCTTTAATATGTCTTGATTGCAGAGTATGGTTGGTTCCTTCATGGCTATTAGCCACAATCAGATTTCACTTCTACAAAGAAACTAAAAAATTCCTGTAGTCATAAATAACCTGTCCATAAATGAGAGAATTGTACCATTAAAGCAGTCATCAAAAATTGAACCCAAAAGTAAATATTTGTATTCTGGCAGCATGAGGACATAAAAATGACCATGATCTTATATGGGTTTTGTTGTTGCATCTATACTTATCTTTTGTCACCGTTTTTGTAAGATCTGTAAGGTGCTAACAATTATCCATGATATGTATACAGTTGCCGTCTTGTAGTGCACTCAATTTCACCTGTTACTTCATGACATGTTTCGGCAACATAGCGCCATCATCAGGTGCCCTAATTACGCTAGTCTATTTCATTGCTTGCCTTTATAAAAGTATTTAAAAAGTGCATATCTGTCATCTATAATAAATTTACACACACTAAAACTTGTTAAGATTATTCATCTTATGTGTCATAATTAAAACTTGCGTGAGGTTCTTCCACTATGGGGATCGTTTTTCTTATATTCTGTGTAGACCGTGTCTTGTGTTGTGTGTTCCCTTCTTAGCTGCGAGTGTTGTAATGTTGGATGTGTGTGTCTACACAGAATATAAGAAAAACGATCCCCATAGTGGAAGAACCACACGCAAGTTTTAATTATGACACATAAGATGAATAATCTTAACAAGTTTTAGTGTGTGTAAATTTATTATAGTTGACAAATACGCACTTTTTAAATACTTTTATAAAGGCAAGCAATGAAATAGACTAGTGTAATTAGGGCACCTGATGATGGCACTATGTTGCCAAAACATGTCATGAAGTAACAGGTGAAATTGAGTGCACTACAAGATGGCAACTGTATACATATCATGGATGAAAATCAGTGCAACAGGATGCTAAAATACTACACTAATAATTATGTTTACAAAATTAAGAGATTTGAAAACAGAATCTCCAAATTTGTCATGAATTCAAGGAACAGATATCTGAATTTGTGTTTGTTTAAATTATCTTTTAATGAAGAATAAATTTCACTGTTATTATGTGAAAGGAATATTCTACTATTAAATTTAGAATGGTAGTTGCAGTGGACATAATTAAAGAGTCTGAAGGAGCTCTCAAATGTTACTCTATCCATTGTGTTTATAACTTTAAGATATAACTACAATCTTTTGGTTCTTTATTACAATAAATATGTAAGTCATGCATTAGCCACTGTTTGTCTGACAGAATTCTGGCCAGCAACATTTCATACCTACACATGTAAATTCAGGGTCTGACAATTTAACAGATAGACTGATGATGTTTTTGTGTTTTGAATGACATCATTAGTGAGTTAGCATGTTTTGGATAGCATGACTACACAATTCATGTGTATCATATCAGACAGTTGTCATGAATCA
The DNA here is from genome assembly GCF_002891405.2 of Cryptotermes secundus. Taxonomy (NCBI): domain Eukaryota; kingdom Metazoa; phylum Arthropoda; class Insecta; order Blattodea; family Kalotermitidae; genus Cryptotermes; species Cryptotermes secundus. The sequence continues at coordinate 1,671,143 of NW_019727090.1, forward strand.
ATGCATTTTGTGGTTGCAGTAATTCATTTTTGTAGGAGCATGTTACCCCCCCCCAAAGGATATCTGATTAACTGTTATTAAAAAATAGAATAAATGTTAAAATGTTTATGTTATTCGAGAAAAATGCCACAGCAGTGAGTAGGGCATGGAAGTTTAGACTGAATTAAGTGATAGCCACATTTCATGTATGAATATCATGCAGAAATTCTGACTGCCAAAATTGCTGAACCTGTTAAATGCTTCTATATATATTAATACAAATGCTGTCGCTGCTCATCTTTAATACTTTTGCAGCAACACACACACAGGGAGCCTGCACAGAATAACATATGAACGGTGCTGGAAACAAGAAATAGCCGCTGCAGCACATGTACACAAAGAGCAGCTATCCCTGTGATTTAAAACTTTAAATTTTGAATTTTAAATTAAAAAATTATAAATTTTAGACTGGAATTCTAAAATCAAATTGACGAGCGTATGTTGACGAGATTTTAAACAAAACTGACAGGCTGGTGTTTTATATTTTGGATTGTGTGCAGTGTGACAGCTACGTAGTGAAAAATACACCTGATGATGGCCAGTTACAGCCGAAACATGTAGTCTAGAGGAAGAAAAGACAAAGAACTACAACCAAATAAATTGTTGCATTCACGGCAGCATTTGTATTATTACATATAGAAGTGTATAGTGCAACAGGATGCTTAAATATAATATAGTTAAATGCTCTTGAGATATGGTGGAGCGTAAATAATTGTTTACTCTTTTAATGATGTTGAATGCTCTGTCAGCAGTTGCTTTTGATATGGATAATGTTAAAAAGTTGTTAAGAATTGTCTCTACATTAGGAAATGCAGTGCTTAAACCATCAATGATGAACCTATAGGAAGGATTGGGATATTTAGATGCTACAAGATCTTCACTGTTAAGAACAATTGGAAAGTGGTGCTCACAGTTTATCTTAACAGTAATGGAATAGGAGTTCACTGAGTACATGCCATATGATTTCTAATGCTGTCTTCTTTTTTTAACTCCTCAACTTTCTTTACATGAATTACATGGAATTGTGAACTATATTTTCACACATCAGGTAGAAGCAGTTCTTTATCTTTACTGTGACAAGGCCATAATCCTCACGTTATCCCTTCTACCACAGCCAAGTGGATTTTTCACGCTCTCTTACTTACCTTAAAAATGGCAAGAATCTGACAAATAAAAATACTACAAAAGTAAATGTATTTTCACCCTGTTATTGTATAAACCCCATTAAAATATATTTTCAGCATCAACCAGTACTGGGCATTTTGGGGACACTATCTCTCAATAGTAACACTGATCAGTTAATGAGTATTACAATATATGCTCAGCAATTTCATATTGTAACATATCTTACACTTCACATCACTGCTTTGCTTAGAGAAAGAAAAGAAAAACTCCCAAAATTAGTACTTTCTATACTGAAAAATGTTCTCCCTCACTTCATAATCAATGAGTAATCCATTAAAAAAAGTAAGATATTTGATCGATAATTATGTGCAATTATTGTGTTTCTGGGAATTATTCATCATCCTGTTCTTATTTAAAACACAATGTTTCAGAGACTGCATTCTATCTCCACCTTTACGTGGAACCTACTCAGTTGGCCCAATTGACAGAGCTAGTCCCCACCTCCGGACACCAGCCCCAACACATGAGACAATCGATATAATATAATATAAACCAAGCACAACACAAACCATCTGTGAGAGAGGGGGGGGAGAAGGAAAAAAAACTCCACACATATAAGGCCTAGCACCTATGTCCATGCACTATTTCATGGCTTGACATCTCTCTCATCTGGACTCTGATTATCACAGAAAAAGTCAGAAAACTGCAATGCTGTCCAGTGTACATTATGTGTGAAAATTGTTTTTATGTATGTACCATACACAGAACTCTCTCTGTGATGATGACTTACTGAATATTCTGATAGTACTCCAATTTTAACAATAATAGCCATGAAGTAGTGCACAGATATAGGCATTTGGAGTTTTTATGTTTTTAATGTTTTTCTTAACTCTCACAGATGGTTTGTGTTGCGCTTGGATTATATATCCTACCTTGCATTAGTGCTGGTGTCCAGAGATAGTGACCAGCTCTACTGATTGGGTCCAACTGACCACGTTCCACCTGGAGATGGACACAGAATCCAGTCTCCGAAACACTGTGTTTTTTAAATAAAAACAGGATAATGGATACTGTACAGAAACACAGTAGTTGTAGTAATATGCCATCATCACGAACTTTTAGATAATCATGTGCTTATGTAAAGTTTATAGTAACAGTAACAACAGTTTTATTTCTTCATAATTTTGACTTCCCAGCCATCTTGTTGAGAATGCCATGTGCTTCATCATAGTAGGGGTTGACGTCATAACGCACCCTTTCTAACCAGGTAGCAATTTTCGGGTACTCGGTCCTTGCATCATATTGTGCAATTCCTAATGGGCACACAGCAGAGATATATAAGAGCTTCAATATGTTAATGGATCATATGGTTATATAACAAAACATCTGAATAGCAAATGAGAAGGAACCAAAACTTTCATTTTCATTCTAATGACAAAGGTTAACCTCTGTACTTAGAAGAATGAGGAATGGAGAAAATTAGATAATGATGGCCTTTATGATTTATATAGCTCTTATATCATTGACAGAGTAACTAAACCAAGGAAGCTATGATAAGCTGGACATGAACTTCTGAAGCAGAAACAAGCAACAAATACTGATATTTGATATGAAGACACAAATGAAGAGTTCCATCTTCTGGACTATGATGCTGTGTAGCCCGCTGAGAATCATCCACTGTTTCAGAGGAACATGTCGCCCCAATCTTTTTCAGGCTGAAGAATAAGTCAAGCAGGTGGCAAGCATAGATGCTTGCTTCATGCTGATTTCTTGCTTACCCTATTATTTGACCCTGAAGAGAGTGTGACATGTTCCTTCAAAATGCCAGATGCCATTAATAGGCTACATGGCATTATAGCCCTGAAGAGAGAACTCTTCATACCAACTGCTGTGAGAATTTTTTTAATTTGCTTAGTGGGGGGTGGAGTCCAGCTGGGTCCACTCGGCAAGGCAGCCACTGATGGGCCTATTGTACCTGCCCTGGTTGATTATGATGATGGAGAATATGGTGGAATGAAGACTGGCAGGGGAAACCAAAGTACTTGGAGAAAACCCGCCCCAGCGTCACTTTGTCCACTACAAATCCCACTTGACCAAACCCGGGATCGAACCCGGGCCGCCACGGTGGGAAGCCAGTGACTAACCGCTTGAGCTATGGCGCGGCCAACCACTGTGAGAAACTAAAACCTTATAATTGCAGATGAAGATGGAGAGATATTTAAACTGAAACGGCATTCTTCATAGTCACTGCCATGAAAACCTCAAATCTTACATATTTAAATTGGTTTTAAAGAAGTCAGGTTGTTCTCATGTGGACTGACTGAAGAGGCCTGGGATAGGGAAAAATGGCAGAATTCTTTTTAGAAGTGTGGAAATGTCAGGCTTGATAACCTGACAATAAGCTATGGGCATCAAAGAGGAAATATGTACATTCACAAAGAGTTCACATACATCATAAGCCATATCAGGCAGTACAATGGATGCAGCTTAAGAACTTACTTGTTTGCTCTATTTCACAAGCTCCCAACAAATCAGCAATGGTAATTTCATTACCAGTCAAATATGGTGTATCTTTCAGCCACACATTTTCAATTAGTCCTAATGTTGTTTTCATTCTTCTTTCAAATTCAGTAACTTTTTTCTCATTTGGTGGTTCACTCTTTAATAGCGGTATTAGAAACTGAAAGCAGAAGTTGCATAATTTTCATTATTTTATTGCAGATGCAAAATAGGCCAGGAACTGAAGATGACCATAGCATGTACTGTGTACTGAAACATCTCTCTTTAGTCTTGCATTCTTTGGAATTCCAAAGGAAGAGAACAAAAGAGATTTCAACATTACTAGTGCTACCAATAGACATATTCATGTCACCATAAAAATATCAGACTAAGATAACAATGAGTCATCAGTTGTGATGAAAACAAAACACTTCTGTGATCATCATGTTGTTTTGTTTCATAAAAAATATCAAATTTAAGTTGCAAATTTTTCAAACAATTATCACCACACAAAACTTCCAAGTCATATGCTGGTAGTTTTGTACATTTGATGGTTCGCTTAGTGGGGGGTGGAGTCCAACTGGGCTGACTTGGCACGGCAGCCACTGATTGGCCTATTGTACCTGCCCCAGGTGACTATGATGGAGAATTTGGTGGAATGAAGATTGGCTGGGAAAACCGAAGTACTCAGAGATAACCTGCCGCAGGGCCACTTTGTCCACCACAAATCCCACTTGATCAGACACGGGATTGAACCTGGGCTGAAGCGGTGGGAAGCCAGTGACTAACCGCTTGAGCTATGGCGCAGCCTACATTTGATGATACTAATGTTCCCGGTTCACAACTTCACATAGTTGACATGATGGCATTTTCAGTAACAGGACAGCATATCAGTCAACTGGCATTTATAAGACTGATGTGAGTACGTGACTCAGGAAATGGGCACATGCATTAATAGGAAACTGGAGAAGGAAATCATTCGTTCAGAGCACTAAATGATAACACAGAGTGAAGATCAAAGTGATACAGTAGCCCTATGACATTAGGTACATGGAGAGGTTAATTCAGCATATACTTCTGATACTGAAACCAAAAGCTGTGTCCCTGCCATGGACAGTACCACTGAATTAGAGCTGAAGTATATGTAGTTATGTAACTAAATCAGAGCATGGTTTCACTGTTTTCATTTCAACAGCATTCTAAGACTGACATTTTGAAGGCTGGGGAACACAGCCAGCTATTCTTTGCTGTTCCCTTTCCTGTATCTATTAGCAACATTTAGCCTTAGATATTTTTATTTGAAACTTTACCTTATACTGGAAATACATTGCACAATTCAACCTTGTGTCCAAGTGTTGCCATTCCAGATACTCATCCACTTTAGCCTGCTGCTTACTGTCTGTAGGATACCAGTGGTCTTGAACTTTTTTCTCACGACACAGGTACCGAAGTATTCCCACGCTAAGAACAAATATTGTTTCCACAACTTATATCTTACACTTTGACACTGATCATACATTCAGTGGCCAGGCAACACTGGTAAAAAACGTAGAGGTTAAGTTGTCCCTCTGTTTATGCATCATGCCATGAAGATATGGGGAAATGGAAGCAAAGGTCCACACAGTCTTACCTTTTGAATGATATGAAAGACTCTAAGTACCTACTGTATAGAAGACTGCGTAAACTTTTAGCACTGGTATGCACATGGTTGAAAAAAGAGAAAACGTTACAATAGTGAACACCATGAGTAATAAATCTTGTCTATGAAGGTAAAATATCAAGTATGTAAAAATACTGGTCCTAACATACAATCCTGTTTCACATAAGTCTAGTTTTTCATCATTAAGTGTGGATGTTTGAATTCTGCTTCACATAACAACAAACCACTAGTCGGAAAAGATAATGATGTGTATAATTTCATACTATACCTGTCACTAAATTCACCCTGTTTTGTGCCTTATTTAGCTGTCTTAACTCACAAAGTGTTTAGTGCATTTATTTGAAATATATCTGTCAACATGAAATATTATCATATAAGATACACTACTACACTACTAATCCAACAGTTAAGTTTCAAGAATTCTCAGGCACGTAATCAACATACCTCTCTCTCAGGATAAATCCACGATCTTCAATAACTGGGACCTTCTTCAATGGATTCAGCTTTTCATATTCTTCGGATAAGTGCTCTCCTACCAAAGAGTAATAGACCAGAACAAATATGAAAATGTGACTAATACTTATTTGTATAAATAACTGAAAATTTGTAAATGTTACTTGTATTCTTAGGAACCGGGATAGTGACTGGCTATGGGCTGGACAACTGAGGGGTTGGAATTCAAACCCCTGTAGGACCAAGAATTTTCTCTTCTGTACATCATCCAGACTGGCTCTGGAGTCCACACAACCTCCTATTGAATGGGTACTGGGGGCTCTTTCCCCGGGGTAAAGTGGCCGGGGCGTGAAGCTGACCACTCACCTCCAGCTAGTGCCGAGGTCAAGAAAATGTAGATCTAGACATCCATTCCCTCATATGCCTTCATAGCATAGTGCTTAATTAATTAAGCACAGGGACAACTTTACTTTTTACCTTTACTTGTATTCTTACAAACTACTAGCCAAGCACCCACTGAAGTTAAGGAAATGTGAGATGGTAAATAGTGTAATGTGTTTCGCCATTTCACAAATTCACAGAACTGACCTCAGTTATTTCTGGTTAGAATAACTGGACATCATTGAACTGCTGAATGAAAATTGTGCTCTGACATGACTTCCAACCAAAGGGCAGAAACAGATTGTTATAAATGTTTACATAAATTACCTAAATGACAAATCAAAATGTCTTTCGGGATGAGAAAACTGATGAAATGTGATGAACATAATGAGGGTATGTGTATTAGAATTGATCCTATCGCCAAAAGGAAGCTCCTTCACTTATTTATGGATTACTTAATGGCACTATCAGTAGTTCAGACTACACATTAACAAATGATGGGATGACTGAATAATTAACTGTAACACATACAAATGGTCATGGCCTACTATGAGGATCTACACTGGCATTTGCATGAAGGAAGTGAGTAAAAACACAAAAACCTCAGCTGTGTAAGCTGAGATTTGAAATTGGGACCTACAAAGCTGAGTGCTACCATGTTGTCATGGTATTCAGTCATGATAGTTTCATATCTGTATGTACAAACACTGTGATCAACATAGCAGCACTTCTGATTCACATTTGTGAGGTCATGCAGACCCACTATGCTGACTTGGATTTACATTGGTATTCCTTCTTTCCATACAAATTCTGGGACATCAAATTAGGCCAGGCCTGATTCCTTCACATCTTTTCCAATTCATTATTTACTAACCATCATATTGTTATATAACTTGACCTACTGGCAGCAATGTAAATCATAAATATACTATGTAGCTAATGTATAGTACAAAAACAAAACCCTCCCAGCTTGAGACTTATTATTATAATATGTAATATTACAATATGCAAATAAAACTAAGCCTTACATACTTATTAGTAGTGCTTTCAACACTCACCCCAGTGTGTTCCAGTCCGTTGTAGTATAAATTAACCTCTGTACATATAACTTGCAATACAAAAGCAATTACATACCTCTTATCTAAATGGCCAAGAAATAAATATTAACACCTAATGTACATAAAAGACAGTTCATGTGGCAGGATGACTACTGAAATCATTGGCATTTTTAATTGTGCTTGCATCTCCATAAAGTCTGAACTGAAGGTGACACAAAGTCACCTCTTCTGTTGCAGTAATTCTGTGCCACATTCATTTTCTCACCGACAAAACCGTAATAAATGTAACCTGTAAGGATAAGTGAATCTGGGACAGAGGAGCTGTTAATGGATGACTTTCTAGTTTAACATATTTTTATTTTTTTACACAGATGGAAAAGAGCAGTATGTATTTAAGTGTACGACTGGTAGAGTTTGCCCTTCTACAGCCATAAACTTGTAATCAATTTCATCCCTTTGGTTTGGCTGCACTCCTCAGAAATTCTCACTTCTTCTTGCATCGCATTAACATTTTTTTTTTTTAAATTCGCATAGTGGGGGGTTGAGTCCAGTGGAGTCCACTCGGCACAGCGACCACTGATTGACCTATTGTACCTGCCCTGGGTGATTGATGATGGAGAATTTGGTGGAATGAAGATTGGCAGGGGAAACTGAAGTCCTCGGAGAAAACCTATCCCAGCGCCACTTTGTCCACACAAATCCCACTTGACCAGACCTGGACCGCCGTGGTGGGAAGCAGCGACTAACCGCTTGAGCTATGGCGTGGCCTCTGCATCACATTAACTCTGGCACTACTTTCAACTTTTACTACACCTGCAAACACCCTTTCATATTGAGAAGTGGCATAATCACAGACTTTTTGCTGGTTGTATCTGAAATATGTAAAACCAAGTCAGCGTCACAGTTATGAGATAGTCATCAGATTCAGAACCCAAAATTATGTACATCTGACTTGACTATCTTGATACAAAATATTTTCTTTGCATTCCCACTCTTCCAGATTCATCTACAATATTTTTGTCTTCTACCTTGGCATCTGTGATGTGGAAGCCTCTAGCCCATTGGGACCTCATACTGAGGTGCCTCTGAAGGTATGGTTTCCAGTATGTGATTGTTATTGAGGCTTACATGGTGTCTTCTGCTATAAAGTTTCTCCCTGATTTTTACTCCTGACTGGAGTTTTTGATGATAGGATATATTTTATTATTAAGATGATCCATGAAACTTACGTATATCAATGTATCATCAACGTCTAACATGCTGTCACATAAGCAGAAAAGAGTACAGCAGTCTGTTGAGTGGATGAATGTCAGCTTCTTTAAAAGTCAGCCTTCAGATTCTTTGATCCTGTCCCTTGAAGGTTTTCATGGAATTTGTTCTGCAGAACAGGAAACACTTCCTTTTGGATAGTAGTACACCTGCTTCTACATTACAAATGTGTTCACAGTATCTGACACCTTGGCCAATTCCATCTTCTGGAATATAATGCTGTGTGGTTTAGTGAATGTCAGCCGATTTTCACAAGAGCATATCACTCTTCAAGGTCAAAGAGAAAGCCAAGCAAGAAACAAGCATGGAGTAGGCAGTGATCTTCCTGCCTGCTTCATGCTGATTTCTTGCTTGGCTTACTCTTCTACCTTGAAGATAGAGGTGATATGCTCTCTGTAACGTCATTTGACTTCCACTGGACTATGCAGCATTATATCCCAGATGACACAGCTCTTCGTAGTCACTGCTAAAGAGGATTTCAAATCCAACTTTTTATATCTTGCTTGGAGATTACGTTCTTAATTCCTGTGTCATCAACAAGGTTGGTCTCACCATAGTTTCATGTGTTTGATGCTGGAACTCCCATCAGTTCACTCTGCAGATGACTGAATAACTTAATAATAATAATATCTCTTAACTGCAACTGATGACTGTCATATTCTGGACAAATCTATTGGTACTACATATCTGTGGTGATTTATGAATAATTTTTCCCACTAGGTTCCAAGAAAATTTATTTTCAGACAAATGGCACTATGATCTGCATGGTCAAGATGTGTCCATCAGTGAGAAAAAGTACTCTTGTGATTATTTTTTTCATTCATATGTTCATTACATGCAGCATAATGATGGTCAAGAAATAATATTCAGGGACAAAACAACCACGGAACAATGTGTTATATTGATCTTACACGCTTTCCAATTTTAAAATTTTGGTCCCTGTCACTCAGGTGAAAGTTTAGAGGGACCTTCAAACATAACAGTTCTGATGACTTTCTTTAAAGTGAAATTACAGTTAATGGATGTATAGCTGATATCTTATCCCTGTGTCAGTAGAAGGAAATTCACACCAGCCACATAATTTAAACTGTGTCACAGGTGGATAACAAACACGCCTGAGTAAACACCAACATCTCAAAATGGGTAGGTGGCACAAAGTCACCCAGCTGGCTCAAAATCACCTCACTTTACGGTAACTGAACTAGGAAGTGCATATTGGAAAGTAATTACATCCAGTACTCAGCAGCATACCTTTTGTCATATCGATGAATTTAAACTCATAAGGTATTTGATTTGCCTTCAAGAATATAAAAATTGCTCGACATGGCTGTGACAATAAATTGCCATAAAATTTAAGAGTCATCTTCAGTCCTGAAAAATAATATCAGAGTTATAAGATTATGACACAAAGTTTTAAATCATTCAAATTTATGGCCAGCTTCACGATATGGAGACCACATATCACTGTCCATGAATTTGGGTTTAATTTTGAGCTATGAGACATAGACCTAGCACAAGAAGTTTTTCTCTAAATCATTCCCGTTAACCTGTTACTGGATGTGGATTTTAAAATTGCTATCCTCAACGCAATAATTTATATAATGCAACTTGTCACCATATTGTAAAGATACGCCAAAATTTATTATTAATAAATATCATAACACCATGAATAAATAACTACAAATCACTATACACCACAAACTCGCTACGTACACACCAAATGCACCACTACATTCAGTCAGCGTTACTTGCCATTAATCTCGCAATCGGCTTCTTCCTACGGTTCACACTGCACTACAGTCCGATGACCGCGATGACTCCGATTTCTTGCGCCTAGCCGAGCCGAGCCGAGCCTAGCTGTCGACGGCGTGACCGAACCGAATAGAGCCGAGCGAGTAATGGTCAAGTTGCGCGCATAACAGCAAAAACTATGGCTGTCAAAAAAGACAGAAGTGCTCATCATAGTTTTAATTGGGTGAAGACAATTCAATACTCATATGACAACGGAGCGCCTGTAATACGGGCAGGTGAATTTGACAAATCGGAGATTGTATAAGCGTTGTTTACGGATAATAATGTTAAATCCAGTAAAGAACTGATCTAAGGAAACACTACAGAATTTGTTAATAACACATCTGGTACTAATTATAGAATAAACATGGCAGAGAAACGAAACTTGAAAGTTGCGCGAAGGGTGTAGAAGTAAACGTTAAAAAAAGCTATCTTTGTAAGTGGCTGTGGAGGACCATAAGGTTGTGAGCCGTCGAGGCTCCCAAACATTGCCACCGGGCATAAGCCCCATTGCAGTAAAAAAGAAAAATATATATATATTTTTTTTCTAGACAGTCGGCTCACAGATGGCGGTGATGTTGTCAGCCTTACGCTCCGGGCGCCCTTTACCCTCAGAAACATTCCTGGTAATCATTTCTGTTAGAGGTTTGAGTCGAGCCCAGGACCATCCAGATTTTAAACTGTACTACGGGAAATAAGAATAATGGACGTATTTTCTCTAATGAATAATGTTTGTTGGAGAAATCTCGTAGAAGTCTGTTGACTGTTGTCTCAGTCGCTTCAGCATCTGGTCGTGCATCATCTGCGACTTCCGAACGTCTTTGGGAATTTCTCGACTCAGCTGTGAACCGATTTACGCGACAAACACTTCCCACCTTAAACAGGAAACATTTATTTGTGAAAATACTGTGTATTGATTCATTTTTCCCCACAAAAAAGAAAAGGACGCCTCCTTATCGCTTCTTACCAAGGAACTGCTTCGCTTCCTACTTACCTCCCGTTACCTACCATCCCTCTCTGATTTAGAATGAGTAAGGTACACATAAGCCGGTCACGGTAGCCGAGCGGTCTAAGGCATGTACTGTCTTCGCTCGCTTTAAAACCGGGATCGTGGTTTCGAATCCCACTCAGGGCATGGATGTTTAGTTTGTGTGTATGCGTTTTTCTGTTTGTGTACAGGTTACGAACCCGCCCAGCTGATAACCCGCCCAAGGAGTCTTACCGTATGTCTAAGATCTAGAAAAACCGAAGTGAACGGAGAAGTTCACGGAGGTAGGCCTAGGCCCACTGGGGCTGTAGTGCCAAGGAAAAAAAAAAAGGTACTCGTAAAGTTGTCCCTGTGCTTAACTAATTGAACACTACGCTACGAAGGCGGGGGGGGGGGAAGTGAACGAATAGAGACACATTTTCTTGACCTTGGCACTAGTTCGAGATGAGTTGTCAGCTACACTCCCCGGCCGCTTTACTCCCGGGGAAAAAGCCCCTGCACCGATTGGATAGGAGGTTGGGTGGACCCCAGAACCTTTCTGGACTATGTGGAGAAGAGAAAATTCTTGACCCTACTGGGACACGAACTCTGACCCCTCGGTCGTCCAACCCGTAGCTAATCACTAGATTTAGAAAGAGTACCTAACAGGAATTCTGCAGGTACGTTGCAATTTGCTTTCCGAAATACCTGACGTATGAGAAATATGTTAGTCATCCAAATACAGTTTCATTCTACATTCTGCAATTTCATTCTCCCCAACTGGAGAATATCAATATACGGCGATTGGTGGCGATATTATCTGATGCTGGAATTGAGACAGAATGCGAATCACAACACGTATTAATTATTACCGTTATCCACTGACATGACTGATTTAAAATTAGAAACCACTTTGGCAAATGGAAAACACAGTAATTTTCTGTAACTTTGAAGCATGTGAATACAGTGCCAAACGACGAATGGCACTTAATACAGTCCAATATTATGTTATCTGTTATAATGTCCATGGGCGCAAATAATGAAGTTGGTAATTACTCATTCTGTATTATATGACCATCTTAAACATTAATCAATTCTCCCGCAACACGATTGTCATGTTTTTGACGATAGTATGGGGGATATGACGTTCGTAGTAGCCATTGCAGTGTCAGTTTCATATGGAAGTGTATGTTGCGTTTTGAACGGGAAAGGTCTCCATAAAAACAATTTATTATGGATTTAGATGAAAACACTAACGTACTAGATGAAGTAAGTAGCGTGTTGATATGTATGTAATTAATTAAATATGACATTCTGTTGCCTTAACAATTGGAATACAGTTTGAAATAACATTTAATATACTACTGATACAAAATTCACGTGTGTTATACCTTTGCGAATGCTGAATCGTTTCAGGTTGAAAATCTTTTCAAGAAGCTCGAATCACTTCCAGAAAATCTTAAACGGGTTGCATTTAATAAAATTCAGGAAAAGTTGCCACTTCAAGATAAACTCTGTAAGTACCGTAAGAACGAAATGATCACATAAAGAGGGAATGTATATTTTTTCTTTGATTACCTAACCTAATTTATTAATTATGTCACCTCAGGCAAAGACACTCGTGTAAGTGGAAGAAGGAAACGTCCTGGAAGAAAGCGCAAAGCCCAAGTTTATGAAAGCATATGTGATGAAAATAAAACTGAAAATTCATGGTACTCGGAAAACATTGAAACAGGCAAGTATAAATTTTGGCCTGTTAACATTGCAAAGAAACAAGACATCCCAGTTAGTTTGAGTTATTGTATATCACACGTAAATTCTGTTAATTTAGACTAACAGTTTTACTGAGAAAATATATCCATGAGATTTGTTTATGGAAACATTAAAGGCCAAGTGAAAAGTTCTGGAAACTTTTAGATGTCTGTAATGTAAATGAAATGATTGAGGAATGTAACGTTGACTGATGTCAGCATATTCAATGTATGGAAGGATCAGATGTCACCAAACGTGTTGTGCATTTCAGATCTAAATGAATCCTAGATGTTGGAAGAATGAGAAAATGCTGGGAAGATATTCACTGAATTGGAATGGGCCACTTATGGCCTACTTTGAAATTACTGATAATGGTTAATTTTGTTGTAAATTACTTTAAGATTTCTTTTAAGTGATGAGTAGCACTTCACCATTCCACCAAGCAAGTCCAGGTGTGAAAACTTGCTATTCAGTGCTGGTTTTGTGATGGGCAAAACTGGACCAGAAGATAGATGACATGCTAAATGTTTTCTTATGTACACTGCCCACCATCACTTCCTCTGTTTTTCATTACTGTGATCATAATTGTCATCATCATCATACTGAACAGGGTGGTCTAGTGGTAACATAGACTTGCAGTATTGAAGAGGTGCTTGGTTTCAACCTTGGCTGGGACACTGGCTGTCTTGACTAAATTTTCTTGGTTTTACTTAGTTCCCCCAAGCAATTGTTGGGCTAGTACTTCAAGGCCATGACTGCTTCCTTCCAGATCCTTTTCAGTTTGTCAGTCATCCTATTATTCAGTCCTATACATTCCAGATACAGCATCACCATCATCATCATCATCATCATCATGTGGTAAATTATATACACAGAAGTTTCTGTTGGTTGCACCACAGTTATCTTATTACTGATTCTGAGAATCATTATTCCTGTTATTTAGTGTACAAGGTGCTATCAGAAAGTTCCTGGACTATGTCAAAAAAGAAATGCTGGCATAACCTACCCAATTTTGGTTGCTATCTCCTTCAGAATATTCTCCTTGAGAACGTATACAGTGATCCTGCCTGTTTTTCCACGTTTCAGTAGAACTGTTGAAGTCATTTTCCTTAATGCTGTCAAATACTGCTTGCAGTTCCCTTTGGATGTTGGACACTGTTTCACAACATCGTCCTATCAGTTTCATTTTCAGTTTGGGAAACAAAGTAAAATCACAGCAAGGAGGATGGGGAATGATAACTGTGTTGCTGTTAGTCACAAACTCTGTGGTTTTCAGGGATGTGTGGGTGGGAGCATTGTTGTGCTGAAGGAGCAGTGTGGTGCATGTTCAAATTTTCTGTTAAAATTTCCTGGCAAACTCCATAACCGATCCCAATAGTGTCTCTGAGTTCGTGGATTGTTCAGTGACGGTGTTGATGGATGAGTTCTCAAAATTTCTTCAGCATTTTCTGTCATTTTGCTAGTGCTTGGTCACCTTGAACGTTCGTCTTCAACTGACACTTGACCGTGAATGCCATTCAAAAACTGCTATCCTGCTTAAAGAATGTTCTCCAAAAGGCTCACAAAGCATTTCAAGGGTTTTGATAGTGGATTTACTGAGCTTCACACAAAACTTGATGCAGACACATTGCTTGATTTTGCCACCCATCACAGACAAAATGAAACACAAATCAAAAAAGCACTTGTGTAAAAACAGTGTGTGTTCACATCGCGGTGTTACATGGAAGACCAATTCAATGGGCCTTTCACCGAGGCAGTTACAACTGTATTTAATTACTTGTATCTTTAGCTGACTCAGTGTTTTGACATAGTTACACTCTTCCTTACCATTCTTCTGTAAATGAACTAGCTGAATATTTTTGACTGTATTTACATATGGTTATATGTTTATACATCAAACCACGTTTGGAGACACGATAAATTATCTAAGTTTGTGTTGGGTCTAGTAAGCCCTTGTGAGATTTGGGTTTCATGGGTGTGTGCGAAAGAAGCCCAAGTACAGCCACCATCAGAAGTGTAACTAAACTGTGACACATGGTAAGATGGTTTAGCAATTGCAGTCCAGAAATTTCCTTGAAGGAAAGATACCCTGATGATTTATTTGTAATTGATTGATGACATAATTATTGTTCTGTTTTCTAATATCTTGATTGTAACATCGTTAAAAGTGTGAAATTCTGTTACTTCACAAAACACAGAGGCATTTTGTACGGTACATGAATTACTTATTCAGTTAAAGTATGTAATGAAAAGAAATTGCACATGAACTTTTTTACATTACAAAGTACCTAATTGTTTCAAAAAGTAAGTGGTTGAGAGCATTTAAATGTAAGATGAGGGTTTCACTGAGTATTCCATTTGGTTTGGTTAGCTTAATTGAGATGGAGTAAAATTCAGAAACTCTTGCTTTACTCCACACATTACCTACTCTTCATTAGTTATCCTGTGGAATACCTAGGTATTCTGTGAATATGGAATTACACAAGTTAATAGTAATGTATACAGTACTTAACTGCGTGAGGTAAATTGACACAATTCTGTATCTAGGCTTTGGCCTCAAATGGACGTGATGGAACAAGAAAACTAAAGTTAAAGTTAAAGTTAATACCAAGTGTAGTCAGTCAGAAGACTTTGTTGACTATTTAAAATACCTTTTAACTGCACAAGGTAAATTCCATTGATACCAGATGTAGTTGGTCAAGGGCCTCTGATTGAAAAGTCCTGGGTTTGACTGTTGAGGAACACAAAGCAACACTAGATGCACACAACTATAAGAGCAGCACACCCAATAGGACACGAAAACAGCTGCAATATATAAGATTGGAAGAAAACCTCCCTATAAAATTATCCTACAACATCAGAATTAAAAAATTAATAATAACAACAATGATGTTCCTTAATGAATATTGTTTGACCAAGTGCGAAGTGCAGTAGACCCCTTTAAAGAATATGTTCCATGAAGGTGGCCCTATGCAGCTGAAACATGTAGCATAACACCAAATGTAGATATATATTTTAATAATTTTAATGACATTTTAAATATTTAACAAACATTTAGTGAATTGCATGTGAATTAATGTTAAATTAATATTGTTGCATTATAGATGGAAAACCTGGTATTTAATGGGTACCAGGGGCTCTTTCCCCAGGGTTGAAGTGGCAGGGGCATGAAGCTGACCACTCACCTCCAGCTAGTGCTGAGGCCGAGAAAATGTGGATTTATACATCCAGTCCCACATGCCTTCATGGAATAGTGCTTAATTAGTTAGGCACAGGGAAAACTTTACCTTTGCCTTAGTTAAGAACTTTTTTAAACCCTAACTTCATATTCCAAGTCATGACTCAAAAGCGTGTCATATAAGTTGCTGTCACATGTTTGTTTCTTGGCTCCGTAAACAGGAGGGCAGCACAGGTATTTTAACTTGCCTCAACCACAAACCTGGCTAATTCTGCTGTTGATCAGTATATCATAAAGTTTTTTCATGGGCTCTTCAGTCTTAGAAATTATATGCATTTGAACAGATTTGTTGAATCCTATTCATAGATAAAAAAGTCTTAAATATTTCTGTATTTTTATTTGTACACAGAGTATGTTGTTGAAGCTGTGCTTACTAGGAGAGGACGTAGAGCGAAGAGAATCAGCTATGCTCACATGCATGGATATGGGAAGAACCATGAAGATTTTTATGAAAAGCCGAAGAATATCAGTGAAGAGAAGAAGAAAAAGAAAGAAATTCAATATTGTGCCAATAATGTTGAGCTAGAATTGCCAGTAATGAGACCAACAGTCCCATCAAGAAAAATTGTTGACTTTGAAATTAAAGAACAGAATGTAAATCCTGACAGTATTGTATCCAATGCAGGGATTTTAGCTAAAATAACAGATGAGGTAAATGAAGTTTCTGTACCTGACAAAACGGTTTCAGCAGTATGTATTAACACAGAAGTCCTAGAAAATGAGAACCCTGAGGTGGTTGATGACCCATCTGCAGTTCCAGAGGATACACAGACTGAAAATTCAAGGCCCTCAGAACAGCAGAATAATATAATAAACCGCAATGACTCTGAAGAAAAAATGAAAACGGAAAAAGGTGAGAACAAAATGTGACTTGATACACAGACAGGCTTGGATAAGGATGTCTGAATATACTGTGTTGCCAGTGGTGTACCTTTGCCAACTCTGCTGTTGTCTGGGACATATATGTATGCAGGTTAAGTTACCGAATGGCAATATATTCAGGTTTCCTTATCCAAATTTGTCATTGTAATTAGCCTAAACCCCACTGGGCAACAGGGAATATTAGCTGAGTAGTACTGAGGCTTATGTTAAGTAGATGCTTATTTTGAATCTTACCTGGTGCCATTGAATGCCCCGATTCCTCTGTCAGTCTAAATGAGAGCTTAGACAATACCAAGAAAAGAGTTATGGCTATTTTCTTTGACCTTTATTATTCACAATACAGAATTGTTATCTTGCCTATTTGATAGTAAATAATTTCTGCATTCAGGACACTGTCATTAAATATCATACAACTGAACTATCCATGTAATGTTGAAGTTGTGAATGGGTGGAAGTTTATCTGCATGCCCACTATTTGGCTTCATATTGGGTGCTGAGTGAACTCGGCATCTGACTTCGTGTTACTGAATCTTCCTTGAAAAATTGATAGTTACTCAGCAAATCAAGAAATTTCCTGCATTTATAGAACCAGAAAGTTTATTGCTGCATTTACAAAAGCCCATCATTATAACCTTTCCTAAGTCAGTTTTATTTAATCCACATCTTCATACACTGTCTCACTTAGAACTTTTTCAATATTATCCTCCACCTGTACTTCAGCTTTTTAATTTTAAGGATCAGTTTCTGTTCACATATGTTGTTTATGCAGCTGTTTTGTTGCAGGAGTGCAAGAATGTTCACGTACTACATCAGGTTCAGTCCTTTGGAGAAAGCGCAGAGGCCCTCGGACTGACAAATTGACTTGCCAAGACTGTAAATTCATGACAAGTAGCAGGTCATTACTAGAAATCCATACTCGTCGCCATACTGGAATCAGACCTTACGTATGTCCAGACTGTGGCAAAGCTTTTCCACAATCATCAGGCCTGAGTAAGACTTGAATGTTTTGTGTATGTGTAGCTTAACTTTATAATATAGGCATCAAACTTAAGTGATGAGAACCATGTTTTCATATAAAATATTGCTCTTAAAAATCTCACTGTTCTGTGTTTTGGTTCCCTATGTCATAGCTCAAACATTAGAAACAAAGATTGGTTGGTGTTTAAAGGAGTTTAGATTTTATGAATGCCGGTTTCATGAGATGGCACCAAATGGCATAATAATGGAATTACAGTGTTTACCAGTAACAGGTGAAATATAATTACTTTGAAGAAGATGAAAAGAACATTTTTAAAAAGCCATTTCAGATAGGATCCTATATATATATATATATGTGTTTGTGTATGTGCATGCATGCATGTAGATTGTCTTGAAAGTCACTCCAGGATTTTAGGAGACTTCAGATCACTGCATCTGCAATGACAGTAACTCCAGAGATCATCTGAAATAGGTTATTGGCTAGATATTTGTTGTGCTGCTGTAGGATTGCACATGGAAATTGTTGACAAACTTTTTGAGTTAAACTTACTTTCAATGAATTGTATGCTTTGTTTGTAAAATGGTTGAGAGATTATAGCCTTATAAAGCTGTGGCGTGACTTGTTGGACATCTTTGTGTGTGTATATATATATATTTTTTTTTTCTGTGGCGCTGCAGCCCCAATTTGGGCCTAGGCCTGCCTCCATGACACTCTCTGTTTCACTTCAGTTTACTAGATCTTAAGCATTTGGTAGGACTTCTTGGATGAGAGATATATAAATTTGTGTTCACCTCTGAGTTTAAATATCAGATCAGTTTTACAACCACCAAATACAAGACATAACACTTCTCTGAAATGCAAAGAACACAAACAAGGAGAAAACATAGTCATATACCTACAAGTCAACAAAACATATACTACATCAACACAAGACCAGGAAGAACCACAAAGAAATACATCAGTAGAAGAGACATGTCTACATACAACTGCTACATCTGGACAAAACATAAGACATGTATTGACATGTATAGGGGTTGTTTGTGACTTATAGATGGGTTTTGGATTGGATGATTGGATATATTGACACCTTCTACATGACACTTGGAACTACAGGCAATTACAGTGATAACACTAATCTCCACACTTTACAGTTCACTGCTGCAAACACACTAGTGTCTTCAGTTTATTACACTCTCCAGTACTTGTTTCATGGCAACAAATTCATAACAGTCTCACTGTAACTTCAAATCACACATGAAGTCTTCCTTGCACAGCCTAATTCATTTCTTGCGATTATTCTCAATCACCTTTGATTGCTGACACTCTCAATTCTCTGCTGCAACTGCCAACTCCAGAACTTGACTCAATTCTCATTTTGGCTGCATGAGATCCTTGTTATATAGCCTCGGGATGGGCCCACAGAAAACACCGCTTCCTCTGTTGTTTCATGTTGATTCACTGCTGCAGAGATATTTGTACCACACAGTTGTGTAATTGTGAGCACTGTGTGGACCCACAAAGAATGCCACTAGCAACACCTCTTCTATTGTTGCATGACATTGTAGCATGTGTGACACTTTTCTGTGCTGCATGTGTATGGGCCATTACCTAGCAATGGCTGTTTCTCTGCCTCCACAGTTCTTATTTTGAACAAATATGCCCCAAAATGTTTAATTTTAATGATTTAATATTTTAACAATTAATATTTAATCTTCTTTTACATACTACTAAAAACAGTATTCCAATATGTAAATACTTGCCATTGTAGGAATACTAACAGACAAATACAGGTGAATGTAAAAAAAGTCAAATACTTGATGATGGCTTAAGGAGCCAAAACATATAAGAAACAGTGGATATATGGTGTGTCCATACTACCTATTGTGGTGACAGAAGAAAATAAAGAAATTTCACATACACAATATGATGCTAAGATATTTTTACTTATATATGTATTTATTTATGGTTTCAGCTCTATCACTAGCCCAGACTATAGTATATAGTGTTGAATGATATGGTAGTTAATGAAATGCACACAAATACAGCTCTGCAGAATAATATCTATTCTGTCAGCCTTGGTCAGAACTAGGATTTTGATTTTAATGTGTGAACATCAGTTCTGCAGAAGGGTAAAATTGTTAATTCCTCCAAGGGGCATTCTTATTTATTATCAAGGCAGACATTTTTTCAGTGATGCTTAAAAGGACTGCTTTTAATGTAGCATCATCAGTTAAATTTATTTTACTTGTGGAAAAGCCCATTGAAATTCAGTGGGGAATAATTTCTTTTATATCTTTGTCCTTCATTCCTTTCTTTCCTTTAAAGCTTTCATACTTTTATCTCTTTATCTCCTTTCTCCATGAAAACTGAGAATTAAACTATTGATTTATTCTCCAGGTGACGTAGTTTTGAAGATAAAGCCACCATCTTTGTAAGTGCATGAAACTGCTACAGCATGAGAACAACACAACATGCACACAGTCAGATAACACATGCATAGCCACAGATCTTCTCCTGTTACAGTGAATTCCAAGTTATCTTCTATCCAAGCATCTGGAGCTCTCATCCAACCAGCAAAAAGTTCAAACATAATTTGCCATTTTTATGAAGTTATTCAAAAACAAAATTTTCAGTGCATGTATGTTCCTGCACCATGCAGTAGTTCTGTTAGCTGTTGTTGGTAGTGCTACCCTTCACCATTTATTATACAGGGCCATTACAGTAGAAGCTAATTGAGTATGTGATCATGTGACAGCATATGTAAGCCAAAATCTTCCATCCATCATCTGCTTTGTCACCTAGGAAGGCCCCCACGCGAGAACTACTGCAAAAATGTGTTGTTTTGACTTTGTATCGAGTTTCTATAAGAGTTTTTTTTTTTTGTATGTAACTGCAGATTCATTCTAACAAACTCTCATTCCCCACACATGCCAAATAACAAGGAGTAAAGTAATTGTGGGTCTCAAAGGTTCAGTAACACTAATGCCAAATCACCCTTTGGACATGAACTGCGGCCAGTTTCGTTCATGACACATACTCGCATGTTATTTCCCTCAAATCCTCTTACATGTTATGTTCTTATCTTTGTTTCCATCTAGCCATTTGAAAATTTATGTATTTCTTGTCTTTCTCATCTCAGTTAATGCCCTTAATTTTGCTACCCTAACAATACTAAGTGATGTTTATCAATCAACAAGTTTATTCTTATGTACTTTCCCCCTGATTTCATCATGCTTGGGGCACACAGTAGTATAGTTGGTTGAGGCACCATGCTACAAGCCAGATGGCCACAGGATCAAATCCCGATGAGGTGAATTTTTTCAATTGAACTAATCCTTCCAGCCACACTATGGCCCTGGGGTCAACTCAGCCTCTAACAGAAATGAATACCAGGAATATTCTTGGGGGTAAAGGGCGGCCAGCGCCTAAGGCTGACAACCTTACCGCCATCTATGAGCTGATTGTCTAGGAAATGTGAGAACCTCAACATCTCACAACCCTATGGGCCTCCATTTCCTGTTGCAGGGATACCTTTACTTTGTTTACCTTCATCATGCTTAGGATCAGTTTTTTATCCGAGTACTTTGTTCCAAATCTTTGAAATTTGAAATCTCTCAAAGTCATAAAAAAGTTGACCTATGTTTTGTAATAGCAAGAAATAATGTATTTGTATTACCATCATGCATTCATTAGAGTTTTCTGTTAAAATAAGTTATGGCATCATCATTATTATTATTATTATTATTATTGTTGTTGTTGTTGTTGTTGTTGTTATTGTTATTATTATTGTTATTTTTGTTTTTGTTTTTACCACAGATATTCATATGAAACGTCACAGAGGCCAGCGAGATTATCCTTGTGATTATTGTGAATATCGGGCTTACACAAGAGTAGACAAACTACGTCACATGACTGTTCACACAGGTGAACGTAATCAAGTTTGCCAGTACTGTGGCAAAGCATATGCCAAGGATTCAACACTCCGAGAACATGTTCGTAGTATTCATGAAAGATCTTCCAAACATGTGTGTAGTGAGGTGAGCAATCTCTCTTCATATCATATTTGAGGTTTTCATGATTTGTGAAGTTTCATATTGTGGTAGTCTGGTTTATGACAATATAACCTAACAGGTTTTATGAACTTTTTGGCGGGTCATGCTGCCTTCATCAACTGGATAGATGACAGAGAATACCAGTGTGTTCTTCTGAAATGTTGGTACTTGCATACCAGACTACATGGTTTCATAATCAGTCATAATCCTCTCTATTAATATGCATATTATAGTGTTCACGTCCAGAAGAATGCAGACACTTTGCACTGGTAAGGTATCTAGGGATATAATTTGTGGATGATTGAAAAGTGAAAATTAATTATGTGGAATCTGAAATAAATGATGTTTACATAATTTTGGTCCCTTCATGTCCAAATATTATTGTAAATAAAATATTTCTTATTATTTCAAACTTGTCGGGGAGGGTGGCGGCACTATGTGAACCCTTCGCATTGCATGCATATATGTGTGCATGTATGAAGGAAAGTCATACAGTAAAGACACTTTTAATTTGTCTTCGATATGCTGTTGGAAGCTCTGAAAGAGATGGCATGTACAAATAGTATTACCCTTCATTTCCATCTAGTGGTTTCTTTCTCTTTTTGAGTAGTGATATTAGTGTGAATGTTTCACTTGGCTGCTATGTTGGTGGAATATGCCAATTTCTGCAGTTAAAGGGTGTGAAAAGTGGTGAAATTTACAGATGAAATACAGCTCACAATGGTGATAACTATGTAGCCAGAAAGAAAGATTGTGTTGGATGGAAAGGTCAGAGAATGGAATGCAATTGTTATTAAAGATGTATATTTGTGGCAGTCATTGATTTTAACAAGTGTTGAGGTTAAAGAGGAAATTATTCAGCGTATCTGAGGTAGCTGTAGAATTAGCACTGATTAAATTTTGTCTGAAATGAGGCTCATTCACCGGTAGAAGCAATGTTTAAGACAACTGAAAAATTCTTCTTTGATGGAATGAGGATACATGTGAGCCATTACATCAGATGGATTGCAAAGGAAGGTGACCCATAGATAAGCAAATTATGTGTAACTACTGTGTGTTTATTTTCTGGAAACATGAAATAAAATTACTTCTAATTTGTACACATCTTTACATGGACATGAGTGTTTTTTCATTACTTTGTGCTGTACTGATGGAAGCTGTGTAGTTATGTCAGTGAAGTGGAAGCCATTAAGTAATGAGTAGTCTGGCAGTAAAAGTAAAAGTAAATTAAAGCTATCCCTGTAACAGGCCATGGAGGCCCATAAGGTTATGAGATGTTGAGGTTCCCACATTTTCTAGACAATCAGCTCATAGATTGCAGCAAGGTTGTCAGCCCTATACGCCGGCCACCCTTTACCCCCAAGAATATTCCTGGTACTCATTTCAGTTAGAGGCTGAGTTGACCCCAGGACCACAATGCAGCTGGAAGGATTAGGTCAATTGAAAAAATCCAGTGACCACATTGGGACTTGAACCCGTGACCTTCCGGCTTGTAGCATAGTGCCTCAACCAACTACGCTATCACGTGCCCCCAGTCTGTGTTTTTTTTTAATTGTGTTATTTAAAGGAAGAATTATCCTTGTGCATAACCATCATGTTTATATGGTTGGTGGGGGGGATTATTTAATTATTATTGATCCTGGGCAAAGATGAATGGTCATATCTTCATTCCCTGGTCACTTTACATCCTGTAACCCATTGGACAGGAGACTGAGTGGTCCCTGAAGCTAGTATATGGTGGCAGAAAGTCTTAACCTTAGTGATAACTGAATCCTGGTTATCCATCTCTTATTAATGGTATATAAAGGAATGCACTGCTTTGTCTTATAATGCTGATCTGATGGTCATGGATGTGACTGTTAAATTCATTGCTTATCATTCCAATGTTGCAGGGACCATTAGTGCAGTTGTATTGAACAATAATGTGGTTTACCTTACAGATTATAAATTGCAAGGGTTTCACACACTAAGGTGTTCATCAGTAATGTTCAGTTGATAAATATCACTTATATTTTCACTTGTTTGAATAGTGTGGCTTTACAACATACCGGGCCAATAACCTGAGAGTACATATTCGTATGAGGCATCGTGGGGAATACAACAACCATGTTTGTCCAGTATGTAGTGCACGTGTTAAACAGCGGAATGCGTTCCTTGAACATATGCGTTCACATACTGGGGAGAAACCTTACAGGTATTTTGTTAATTTTATTGGTAGTGCTGTGTTATTAATATGTTACTAGAACTCAAGTGGCTGTCAAACCATGGAAAATAGTCATTTTCTGGGCAGTTATTAATGCCTTGTGATATAGTGGTAATGTTCATCATAGCTTTGCATGTTATGTTATGTTTAACAGTTCACATAAGTGAATGTACATGAGTTCAAGTACAGTATGGAGAAGACTATTTTTGTTATATTTGTCTTTTAATACCAGTTTCTAAAGATGATATGCACTAATACCATAAGTCACGAAGCTGATGTGTTCCTTGAGACTAATCTGTGAGAGAAAAATTCTTTTGTAATTAATGTAAATGCAATAATCCAGGTGTATGAAAGCCGAAGGTCTGCATTTCTGTCCTTACCTAGAAGTCATCATTAGTAATAATTACAAATAGGATCACCAGATGCCGGTGATAGGTACCTGTGCTTCATCAGTTGCTGCTGTGTCTGTCTTCATCAAAAGCAAATTCCTGTTGCTAATAGCATGGGTATTTAGTGAAACCATGATTTAATGTGTAAGAGTGAATCAGTGGAGGGGTTTGTTTGTGGAAACTGTAGATAGGGATGGGAATTGTTTATTTCAACATTTCTCCCATTTATTGCATTTCAGATCATTCAGAATAATGTTAAACTACAGAGTAATAATAAAAAGGAGGATTAAAAAATGTGCATGAGGAAGGGTGGAGCATGTGGTGGTAATTTTGTAATAATAGCTGTAAGTGAAATTTGTAAAGCGTCTATTTATTTTGAATCTGAAGGTCAAATTATTCCACACTTGCTGACTATTATAGTTGTTCAATTGGGGGGGGGTTATATGGCTGCACTGTCAGTATCTAGAATATATACTAACAGTTGTTAGGCTGACTGCTGAATGAAGGATTGGAGGGATACCATGCTGACATTTGCCAGGAGGGTCAGAGGAAAATCACAAAAAAACTTCTGGTTGGTTGGTGTCCTGGCTGAAATTCAAACTGGGGCACAAGTTTAGAGTGTTGCTTTTGAACCAAATCATTTGGTATATTGTTGGTTAAGTTGTGACTGGAAGAGGTAAATTTTTGTTGCCTAGTGCTGAACTAGGCAATGCCATTATGGTGGTCTGTTGCCAGTTATACAGAAGAAGAATTTAGGTGGTTGGTTAAAGTTGCCACATATTGTTATTCCATCAAGATTTGTACTTCAGTAAAAGTGTGGCTGCCTATTCAGGACTTTTCAAGTTGTTGAGGTTAGATATTTTTTTATGAAGTTATTTCTACCTACCATAAAGCCCACTGAAATTTGAATGGGAAATTGATAAAGTGATCCGAGACAGTGTGCACATAGTAAATAGTACTAAAGTTAAATATGCAGAACAGTATATGCATTTATACTCTGATGAACAGTAATCAGTTTCAAATCTGTGGTACTGACTGAAACAAACAATATGAGAAGGAAGAAACCAAATGGTGCTGTTTACCATCAACAGTGATTCACTCACTGGGAGAAACTGATGGCTAAGGTTCTGGTGTTTAAATTGGCACGTTTTCACTGTTGCAGAAATTCATTACGATACAAAAAAGAGATGCTAATTTTTAAAATTTTCTGAAACAGGAATTTATTAATGATATATTTATGAAATGTAGTGCAAGTAAGTACATAAAGTGCCCATGTTTGTTGAGTTTTTGACTGTTAACCACATCCATAATAAAGTATCTTCTTGGACACTATATAAGAATTCACCTGGACAAGAAGAATCCAAGTCTTATAGTACTAGGAGATTTGTCACCCTGTTCACTAAAGCGCATCATTGGGGATCTTCATAAGACAGTGGAATTTAATCCACGTTGTCACTTCTTATTATTCTAAGAATAATTTTGATGTTATCCTCCTGTCTGTATCTGAAACATCAGTGTCTCTTGGCATGTTTCCTGGCCATATTGAGACGAACTTTACTCAGCATGGCTTTAATAACAAGAGGCTGAAAATGTTTGTAGGTAATGGTTTCTCTGCAGTTGTTGGTTCTATAGGAAAGACGATGTACAGTAGCTTTTACTGTCTGCCTAATTGATCCTGGCACTGCAAATGTTTAATTGCATGTGAATTTTTATAGAGATTATGCTTACTGTTATATAAGCTGCATTTTAGGGGGTTCAGAACTAACTTTGCATGCGGTAATTGGACACAAGATTTGTTAGTACAATGAATTTTTTTTTCCATTTTGTATTCATTCATTGTTGGAGGTGGGTTTCCCCATGCACTTAGACCAGTTATTGGTCCATTATGCTCCATTTTGTATTACATCAATGTCTGTACCAGAGAAGGCTGAAAATTCATTTTGAATCCTGCAAAATGAAAAATAGACTTTCTTTCCTTGTTTGTTTGTTTCATTTATTTTGAGTTTCAACAGTGTATTCCATGTGCTAGGTATTCATATTCATATTCATATTCATATTTATTTGCATTCATACTGTTACAGCTGCAACACTTGAACAAGTCAACTCACTAAACTAGGTAACCACATTGACTACCCTTTGCATACATTTATGTGTATACAGCGTTGATAGCCATCAATATTTATAATGCTTCAGTGTACTGACACAAATCAGAACATGTACACTAGAATACCCTTTGATGGACAAATGGATATTGTGATCTGGGATTTGTATAGCTATGAGTGAAGTCTGTAGTAAAATCTCAGTCTTAATTTAGTCCTCATCAATTTGTTGTTTCAGATGTGGGCAGTGTGAGAGCTCGTTTGCTTGCCTGGCAAGATTGACAGTGCATCGTAAATCTGTACATGAGCCAAGGAAGTTTCCTTGTTCCCACTGTTGCAAGACGTTCCAAACAAAGCATCATTTACTACGTCATAGTGTAATACACACCAAAGCAAAGCCATTTTCTTGCCCATTTTGCACATATTTGTGTAATACTCAAGGTAATATGACCAAACACGTGAAGACGATCCATCACATGCCACATTTCTCATACAGAAAGTAAGTGCTACTGAATGAAGAAATTTTCTGATCATACACTGTTTGCTTTATCAACTGGCAGTATTATTAATTAATCAGGAAATATAAAATAAGTATATAATACTCATTAAACGTATTTTGATATCATGATAAGTAAGATTTAATTATGGCATGACGTGTTATGATTTTATACACATTTTTTTGTTCAGATACAAAGCTGATCAGGAATCTGGGGCATTTGCAACAAATAAGATGAACCCAGAATGGATAGAAAAGGGCCAAAGAGTCACCGAACAGTACCTGAAAGACCTGTCTACAAAACTTGGCCGCAGTGTAACTCTGGATGAACTGAGGGCACGAGAAAATGAGAAGCAGAAGCGTATAAAAGATGAAGTAGAACAAGCCAAAATCAAGCGCATGAATCGGATTCATACACCAGAACATTCTTATCATTCACGTCCTGGTAAAATGGCATCATTAAATTCAAAGGCAGAAACTGTAAAACTTGAAGGGGAAGAAGTAGTTGATCCAGCCACATTAATTCTTCAAGTAGCAGCACAGAATGCAGATAATTTTGTAGACATGGTGAATGATGAAGACCTATCTTCTCCACCACACATTGTCCAAGTGGACTTATTATCAGGTATGCTGGAATATACTGTCACATGTTAGTGACTAGACACTGGGTTTTGGATTGATAATTGGATATATGGCGCTCTTATAACTTGCTAATCTACACACTTAACAAATCACCGTAGCACATGGTGGGTCTTAGTCTGTTATAGCCTTCACTGTTTGTTGCTCAGTTACTGTTCTCAGCAATGGAGAGTTTTCTGCTTTCATGCTTATGTCATAACCAGTTGGCTACCTTCTCAACTAACTCATTACTCCATCTGTCAAATCTCAACTCAATACTGTCTACTACAAGTCAGAGTCAAAGTAATGTTATGATCGATGGTCACTTGGCCAGTCTGTTGTGGTGTTAATCCCCTACCTGGGGCCCAAGACCAGATATTTATTACTGTCAGACAGTTGCATTGACAGGGCAAAGTGGAGGAGCCAGCCTTCTCCCAAGCAAACTAAGAGACTGCCGACGGCTTACATGCCAGCACTGTATTAGCATTTGCCACCTTTAAAACTCCTGTCCTCACAAATATGCAACTGTCTGTGCTGGCTGCTAGCTCTCACTATATAGCATCGGCATGGACCTCATAGAGAACACCATTTCAACAATGTCTTTGATTGTTACTTGCCCGTTTGTTGCTGCGGAAACGTGTTTACCCAGCCGTCTCCTTGCAGTGGACCACATAGTCATGTCACAATGCAAATATCTTTTGGTTTTCTTCTAACAGTGTGTATGGCATCTCCTCCCCCTCCCCCAGATATAGTAAGACAACAGAAATGAAGAAGAATAAAAATTGAGGAATAACAGAAGATATATTAAGGATAAGCTTTTTTTATTGAAACTTAAATCTTGATTAATTTTGGGTACATGAGCAGTGCTAAAATCTCTCCCCTCTTATTTTCATTTCATCAGAATGCTGACATCTTTTAGTCTAGAGAAATAAACACCGCATTTACTTACCATCTGGCTTCAGTACTGTTAATAATTTAAAAAAGTATGTTTTTTTTTTGCATATGGTTACCACAGTTTTAGTACTGAAACTTTGTGTTGCCCTAAGGGAAGAATATAGATTGTGGAGGAAAGTTTAGAACAGTGTTGAGGACCTAAGAGATACAGGCAGGAAGTAATTTGAAGATGTCATGAGTGTTAGGCTGAGGAGCCTCATAATTTGTATTCTTTGACAAATATGATTAGGCCATGAGATCAGGGAGATTGAGGTGGGTGGGACATGTAGCATTGTTGTAGATTTATTAGGACAATATGTTTTTTTAAGAATTTGTTTGGTTTGTAATATTAATGTTTGATGTATTTCCTCATTTTCTTCAATTTTTATTTTCCTCCCAAAAATGGGTTGGGGGGGGGGGTGCCTGGTTTGCCTTTAGAGAAAGTAGGTGAGATATCTTCCCTGTTATTGTGCTGCTGTTGGAAGTTGGTGTGAGATTCATTGAGACCCAGAGGTTCTTCTAATGTTAACTGCTGGGTTTGCTTCTTATCTTTGAGAAACTTGTAGTATTGAAGACTCTGCAACATTCCAATGCTTTATGGTGTTACAATCTATTAGACTCATCTTCAGCTGAAACATGGATGACTTAACACACTAGTGTATGGAGCCTTATTATAAAAATAACATCAACATAATAATGAAACAACATTAACTGAGAGAATATTAAACAAGGGCCTATTGTATCTCACTCATCTTTACTCCATTGATGGGAGCAACAGAAGAAATATCTGAAAGTACCTCATTATTTTATGTTTATGTTTATATTGTATTATGTTATGTTATGCACACATTTAGCTTCTTGATTTTTCTGTGCCTCTGTAGACCTTTGCTGAAAATAACTGTTGCAGCTAATTGATAAGAAATTCTCTGGCAATATTCTCAGTTCCACCAGTATGAAAGCCTCCTGTTGTATATGATCCTGAGCCGGTTCTAGTCTTTGGAATCTGTGTCTCTGTGAGATCTTCCTAATGTTATATCCACATGTCCTTAGTCTTACAAATGGCTGCACTGTGGCATAATTACACGTTCACCATGAAAAGTACTATCTTCTTGAATGTTGACATTGTGTAGTCCAGTAAACATTCACAAGACTATGCACTGTCATGTTCAAGAAAATAGTACTGTTTACAGTCATTACTGTGAGAATCTCAATTCCAACATAAATAGACTGTTCTACAATGATACACATTAAATTGGTAAAGTGATTGTTTTCTGTTGAGAAGGCAGGTGGGATGGCAGCAGGTTATGTTTTGAAGAATAAGAGGTGATTATGGAATTTAATCTTCTCATAATTTCTTCATTTAAATGGGCAGACAGGTCAAAATTATCTTCAAGAGACTATGCATAACATTGATGTGTGTATCTCTTTCATTCGCAGGAATACATAATGATGACACTCCTAAATGTGAGGCCTCTCAAGTCACTGTAGCACCACACATAGTGCAAATGCTGTCAGGTATAAACAGTGATGACAATTCAAAAAATAATGCACAGGTTATTCATATACAGACTTCAGATGCACTGCAAGGAAATGACTTGGAAGAGGGTGAGTTTGAGACTGTTATCTTATCAAATGGTGGTGAAGGAAGTGATTTTGTAACAGGACAAGTTTTTGAACTTGTGTCAAGTGAGAATCTGCAGCTGTGTTTAAACGGAGAATTCATTGAAAGTGGAGATAGTAACACAATTCAGGTTTTGCATCAAGAGTCATTGTCAAAAAAGGATGAAGTTTACAGTGTAAGTCAGGGTTCTGAACAGCAAATATTAGAAATTGGAAGTGCTGCTCATTTAATGTCAAACAAAGAAGGCAATACTCAAGAAGCAGATACTGTTGTTGTAATCATAAATACAGACAATTCTCTGGAAAACACTTTGTAATTTTTTGTTGGTATTCAGAAGTTTCATAAACTATTTCTGGAAGTGAAAGTTGAGGCAGACATTAAGATCAGTTCTTGAAGTTGAAGGAAAAAAGCCAGATTGTCCATACTTTTTTAGAGTTGAATCTGGCAGATATCGTGGACAGTTTTTAACTTCAGGAATGAATCTTTTTGGTTTATGCATAATTTGAGATCAAGAGAATATAGTCATCATCCTTTTCCATACTGAGATTTGTTATGTATATTCTGAAGCCGAATCCTTCTGCTCTTTCAATGTAAGATAGTCTGAAATATGTGTTTTGAACTTCTATTAATTTATACTTTGGAATATATACATCCATAATGGTGATGCTGGTTAAATACTAATGGCAGATTATTGTGGAAGGAGGCGGTAATAACATTTAGTGTAGCTGTATATTGCCTCTCAGATTGTTTTTTTCTTTAATTCGCACCTTAAGGTGAAAAGTTGTGAAAGATTGGTATAATCCTAACTAACTATGTAGGCTGTTCAGCAAATATGTAACATCCACTCATATTTATTACTTCAGCATAGATGTGCTGAACAACAAAGTACGATGGAGACCTTCTATTTCAGTACACAGTTGCCAGACCAATTAAGATGTTAGTCCTAGTGATACAGAATGTCTTCATTTCCAGCAGAGAAGCAATGACGTTATGTTGTTTGCACCCACTTGTGCATCATGGCTTTCATCTCTTCAGAACGTAATAAAGAAATGTATACAGTATCTGTAGTGTTTCTGTTATTTTGCCCAACTCCTGCATATTTTATTTTGAAAATTTTAGTCATCATAATTTACCTGTTATGTGTAGTTCAGTATGAGCATAACTTTCATAGCAGGTTTGCTTTTTCTATTTTTGTATCAGTATAATTTTCATGGTATGTATGTACATTAGAACATTTTAGTAGCTATCCGATATATATATTACAGTTTTTAAATATTAAACATAAAGAGCCACAAGGTTTTGTAAGTCTGTCAATATTTTTGAAAACTAAGAATTTAGTACAAGTGTGGTATGGAACATGTCATCTGTGATGTTTTAACCTTTTGCTAAGCCGTCTAATCTAACTATCTGAAGTACTATCAGACAAGGTCATTTAAATCATTCTCCATTTTAAGACATTAAGTGTGAAACAGTTTTATCACAATGTACTGCACTGTAATTTAAAATTCGCTGTATGCTGAAAATAGTGTCTTCTTGGGTGTGGCACCATATAATCTGGTAGATCATTATCAAAGTTTTGGAGAAACTTGGTGTCTCCATCTTCAGGACATTGAGTACAGCACATTCCTCCAAAACCTTGGTAACAGTCTGCCAGATTACCCAGCATCACATGCCAGAAGACAGTAATATTTATGATTGTTGCTATGAGAGTCTCAAATTTCAGTACATGCAGTATGCGCCAAATATGCAATACTGAAACTTGCGCATCTAGAATGCACATGTGCGTTTGTCGACAGGGCATAGCTCCAGCCGCACGTGTTCCAGTAGTGAAAAGGTAGTTGTGTTGCGCAGTTGGAAATGGGTCTCTCGACGGAGGAAAAAGTATTCATAGTTGAGTATTATTTCAGCTCATACAGAAGTGGTTGCCAGACAACTCGCTTCCTTGGTTTTTAGTGGCCAGATGTTATTGTCCAGAAACCGCTACATTGTACACATGTGACGATATGGTGTGCCATCTCAGCACACGGTATATTACGCTCCTATTTCATTGAGAATGAGGAAGGCAATGCTTTTACCGTCACCCAAGAATGCTACAGGGACATGGTGATCGGACAATTTCTTCAGGATTCGAGAAGGTTCTGTTGTACAAGGGGCCTTCACGTGAATAGACAGTGGTATCAACAGGACAGCTTTTCATTTCAGTACTGTATATTTTGGCACATACTGTATTATTCACAACAGAGAATGCTCTAGCCTACAGACTTTCATCACTTGTCACTGTGACAGTCTCAGTCTTTTTTCCGTTACATCCTCTTCTTATACAAGCAGATCTACAAACGAAGCTTATAGAAGAAAGTAAGAAATAACTATTAAATTGCTTCAGTGTTCTCATGCTATACTTACTATGACACAAGAACAGAGTGGAAGATTTTTTAATGGACCAGTTTCTACTCAGTTTACTTAGAAATGACTTTTCTGAACAAATGTAACATTGTAAGTTTTGAGGTTGAGAAGACAACTTTCTTAAATGTAACATTCTTCAAACATTATTATTCCATGTGTTTAAGTGTGCTGGGAAATTAGGTACTTTATGTATGATGTTGAGAACTGGCAAAATGAATACTGCACTATACAATTCCATACCTATCTGAGCACAACACTTCTTATTTCATATTGTAATCTAATGGAGATTTGTATTTTTATTCAGTGAAATATGCGCATTGGCCAAAGTGTAATATATTTATGAAAAAAGTGAATGGAAGAGAAATGCAGCTATTTTAGATGTCAGTGCATGCTGAGCTGGATACTGTCACTGTTCTAGTCAATGCAGGGATGCCTCCCTGCCCTCCTTTTACATGCCACATTTGTTATCAGGTACATTAGTTTGATCTAGCACTACTGGTTTATCAAAACAGTGTATTTTAAATGGAGGGAAGAGTAATAATTTATGTAGAAATCTATGTGCAGAAGTCAGGTTTTACAAAGTTGTGGTACAGGAGTCATATCTCAATCATAGTAGCACTGAAAGCCCTTAGATGGCAGTTTATCCAAAATACAGTCTAGCAGCAGTTACACACTTCTGCCAGAATCTGTTCAGTTGGTCAGAACAGCTGAACTTCAACTGCATTCTAGAAGTGATAGTGTGAGATCTGAACAGTATACTGGGTGGGAAAGCACCACAGAATCGTGTTTAGTGAGTTTTCACTGTGCTCAGGGTAGTCGGTTTCACCACTTCAGAACATCTGCACATTATGCTCTTGTGTGGATGTATCAAGCGTTCTTGTTTAATGGCAACTGAAGAATTCTGCTATGTGTCAGGGGCATGCATGTCTCACAGGCTTCAATAAAGCTGATGCATGTTGGTGTCTTCTGCCTTGGAACTTTTTGAAGCCACCAGTTGCGAAAACTATGAAATACTAAGTTTTAAGTCTGGTAATTTCAATTGAGAGCATTTTATGCAAGGGAGCAAAATCGAAGATCCATGAAATGCCGAACGATTTTAAATGAATGGAACATTTTTATCGATAATATAACAAGTTTCAAGAAGAGTAATTTTTACCACATTTCAAGGTTTGTTAGTAAAATGGAAATAGAAAGTTACATTTGCAGAATGTGATTTAGAGAGGTGCCTTTTCCATTTTGTATCTTCTGTCACAATTACCTTTTCAGAGCACCCTCCCTGTATTATATAATTTGCTTAGCCATAGGAAGTCTACTTGAGTAGACTGTTTTTCATTGTTTGATCATGCTTGCAGAAATTATTCATTGATACAATCATATGTAATTTTCAGTGTTTGTTTCATGCCATGTTAAAATAGGGTTCATATTTTAACTTTCCATGCTACAAATGATCAATTTCATGTAGAAACTGGCCATTTCTTCTTTAGTGTTTGAAAATTAAGAGCAAAGCATTCTTGTCATCTCTTGACAGTTCAGTCTAATGCTATGGCTTTTCACCTTTGAAAATTGTAGATACCATGAAAAGTGAGACCAGTGATCTTCTTCCTCTTCCTCTTCCTCCTCCACCTCTTCTTCTTCTTCTTCTTCTTCTTCTGTTTTTAATGGCACCATGGAGAGGGCTAATGGATGATTCTCATGATGTATGGTGTACATATTTCTCTTGTTTCATGATGTTTCATGTTCCATGTTGTTTCACTGTTTAGAAGAAATTAGTCTTGAATCCCATTGCTTGTTAAGTTTTCTATTTATAATCAGAATGTATGGTATGTTTCAATTTTAAGGTAGAAAACTGTTGGCAGATGAAATGAACCTACAGCTTTGTACCTGAATTCATGATTTCATACTAAGAAGCTCTTTTGCCAACAGTGTATATGGAATTCAGAACTTTTATCCATAATGAGTGAGATGTATTAAGATTCCTAAAAGTATTGTAAAACAAAATAGTACTGGACTAATATTAATAGAAGCCAAATATAATATGAATGTTATATGCAATACAGTGTGATTCCATCAAAGTTTGTAATACTACTGTTTTTAATAAATGATAATATTTTTTTAGTGTTTTTTGTAGAATGAAGTACATTGCATTTTTAATGTGTCATGTTTACTGCCAATTTATATACCTTCGTAAAACATAGTTATTTGAATTGGCTGTTATTTTCTTTCTGATGCTTAAAGAGTGGTGTAACTGGATACAAGTTGAATGACTCAGGTATAATTCTTGATACATTAGCAGTAAAAGCACAAAAAGCCAAATTACATTTTTTGCTTAAAGAAAACGAAACAGAACAAAGAAACATCTCTGTTGTATTGAGCAGGTAATACAATTTTTTGGAGTGTAATGAAATATTAGGTGTCTCTAAATACATTGTATAATTGCTAAACAATTGAAGAGTTCTGTCTTCAGGGATGTATTGCATCCATATATATTTATCAGAATGATCTTGAAACACTTCAACCATTTTGAACAAAAATAAACAAAGTTGTACATCCTCTGGCCTACTTTGGAAGAAAGCTTTGAAATGAGCGAATTCCTCAGCAGAGGTAAGGTAAAGGTAAAGCTACCCTGTAACACACCGTGAAGGCAGGTGAAGGACCATAGTGTTGTGAGAGGGTTCCACGTTTCCTCGAGACCAAGGGTCTCCAAACTACGGCCCGCGATGTGATTTTATCCGGCCCACGAAAGAATTCTGCAGAAATGCGCCAATTGAACTAATTTCCAATGAGTACTGGTAAATGTGATTCCGA
>NW_019727090.1:1707430-1711149 GCF_002891405.2 Cryptotermes secundus
ATTACGATAATTTATTCTCATGTACTTTGTATTTAGTTTATGAAATTCTGTGCTTTCAATAAAGTCATATACCTAGATTTATTAATTTCTCATTTTATCCGGCCCATTGAAAGTGCTGAATTACCTAATATGGCCCGCGGTTCGAAAAGTTTGGAGACCCCTTCTCTAGACAATCGGCTCACAGATGGCCCTTTGCCCCTCAAGAAGAATCCTAGTACTCATTTCTTTTAGAGGCTGAGTCGACCCCAGGGCCACAGTGTGACTGGAAGGAATAAGTAAATTGAAGAAATCCACCATTTCGGGACTCGAACCCGGGACCTTCCAACTGGTAGCATACTGCCTCAACCAACTACGCTACCGCGTGCCCCCCTGTCAGCAGAGGTAATTTGGTTTTTATTCCGACTCATACTCTTAGGAATAGCTTCTAGACATATAGGTACTGTGGAGAAGCCTCTCCCGGAAGAAGGATGTAACATATATATATGTGTGTGTGTTTTGTACATACATATATAAACTTGATTTCGCGTAGCTTGTATCGAACGAAATCTCTGGATTTCCTGTAGTCCGCCGAGGATTCGAAGCACATACCTACCGAACTTCATGGCGTCGAATGTGAAACATTAAGAAGACGAATGAATAGCAGGAGAAAGAAAGAAAGGGAACTAAAGAAACAAGAAAGAAATATCGTAAACTACTTGAAAGTCCATTCGTTTGTGTCACTCTGTTGGGAATTAAACGTCACATGAATTTCTTCATGAGAGATTTCCTTGAACCTTTTTCTCACGTTCCAACTCCCTAGGACAGTTCAGACTTCGTTGGATCTGTTTCTCACAGTGTTGCTGTAAGTTATTTGATCCAAAGAAACGTATAGACGGTATAGACCAGTGACAACCTCACCCCAGGCTTGCAGCAGTGCTTGCTAGTGTGAGAGGGTGGAGGGAGGGTTGTACACCAACACTTGGGCTCGTCATTCGCCTACTCTGCTTATTTCGCTGTCACTTGATTTGTTTCTATGCAAGAGTCCGTCCAGTGGCGGCTGGTTTGTTAGACGACCCTCGAGAGTGCCCCTTTTTAGCCTACTTTCCTTATTTTGAAAGAATTAAATTAGGCGTATGCGATCCCCGGCCCCCATCAGCTTCTGAATGGCTGAATTTTGAAGGTCAAATGATCGAATTATATCGATTCGTGATCTGAAAAAGATTACAGATTCCAAACCGGCATTTTCATGGAAGGACTGGGGAAATCTAAGAAAAATTCAATTCAGGATAGGCAATGTCCCGGCCCCAATTTCCAACCGAGCACCTCCCGAATACAAATCAGAAGCGTTACCGACTGAGCCACCTTGCTCGAGTTCTCACTTCTTCAAGTAGACAATCACTAATAAAAGAAAGATACATCTAATAAAGTTTCATATTAATTATAAAGCTATTCAAATATATTACAAAACAGATACACATCGGCCGCACCATAGCTCAAGCGGTTAGTCGCTGGCTTCCCACCGCGGAGGCCCGGGTTCGATCCCGGGGTCTGGTCAAGTGGGATTTGTGGTGGACAAAGTGGAGCTGGGGCAGGTTTTCTCCGAGTACTTCGGTTTCCCCTGCCACTCTTCATTCCACCAATTGCTCCACAATCACCCTCACCTAACATCTGGGGCTGGTACAATAGGCAGAAGTGGCCACAGTACAAGGGAATTAGGCCCACCCCACTACCAGTAAAAAAACATACATATTACTAATTCATCCCTGAACATTCGTGAACTACAAACCAGGGCATGAAGGCGTATAGAGCACGTAAAGGCAAAATTCCATTCCTTCTCCATTACAGCACACACATATTGAGGTCGAGTGACCAGCTTCAGGCTCCGGTTCTTCATCTCCAACGAAATATATGTATGTTTGTTTATTCCATTTCTTTATGACTCTGTGGTCTACTTACTTGCCATCTTCATATGCTTTAGACTATATTTTGGCAGGTGGTTTGCGAATGATATACATGAGAGTGTGTCGTATGGTCGTGGTCTACTTAAGGCGTTCGAATCGAACGACTAAGGAACACCACTCAATCAGCATAGCCGAGGCTAGAGCTCGTGACCTCACAGATACGAAACAAGCCTGATAACCACTACACTCGGTACCCATTCGACAACAGCCAGGCACACTGAACAGAGACATCACAGTGTCCACAGCAAGGCTTGCACACCGGCAGCCATGCCAGTTATCAGGGAATGTTCAGTCTGTCGACTAGAAAATAGACAGAGATCTCTACTTTAAACTTACGCAAGAAGATAGTGACAGGATTTGTTTCGTCATTTTCCTAAATTACTTCAGGCAGAATTAGGAGTAATAACTTAAAATGGGCCATACCCACTTCCACATGTTTCCATTTTTTTCCCCCTTGGCACTACAGCCCCAGTGGGCCTAGGCCTAGCTCCATGAACTTCTCCGTTCACTTCGGTTTTTCTAGATCTTACACATTCGGTAGGACTCCTTGGGCGGGTGATCAGCTCGTCGCAAGGCCTCTACCTGTATACAAACACAGAAAAACGCACACACACAAACTAAACATCCATGCCCTGAGTGGGATTCGAACCCACGATCCCGGTTTCCAAGCGAGCGAAGACAGTACATGCCTTAGATCGCTCGGCTACCGTGACCGGCATGTTTCCAATTAGCCGGTCACAATCCTATCAACAATCTAACCTATACAGCGTACGCAGTTAGAAAAGCGTCGTTAAATAACTTTGGCATGATTCAGGACATCAAGTTCCCAGCAGGGAGTGAGGGGAGTGTGTTAATTATGGCGTATTATTGGGAGGTTGCAGTTGGACACCAGATCGGGGCGCAGACTTTTGCGTGCTCATTAGATTAGTGGCCCACTAGACACTGTGACAAGTACGTGAAGCTAAGTATAGTAAGAGTTTAATTCATTCTAATAGAAAAGCCCAACGTTTTAACAACCATGCCTTTAAGAACCAGGTTAATATTTCTCCCATCGAATTCTAGATCTTCCAGCAACTTACTTTCCGTTATATTTTCCTACAAAATCCTATATCTCTAATTTCTTCCATCCAAGCTACATGCCCAGTCCATCATAACGTATAAGAACTGTACAATCCATAATATTCTTAAATTTTCTCATGTTTTAACTCTTCTTGGAGCCGTATATTTTCCTGAACACGATTCTTTCAAACATTTGTAATTAATTCTCTTCCCTTGAAGCAGAAGGCATGTTTTAAAGCCATACAGAACAGTTAGTGAAGTTATGGTTTTATATTTGCCAGTTGTTATCCTTTTCGAATATAGGAATGTTTAAGAACACTTTAACTAGGCGTTTATTATTTATTACAAACACAGGAAAATCAACGCCGATCACAGTGGCCGCGCGGTCTAAAGGGGCCCATACACGTACGAGTTTAGCTGGCGTGTCCGGCTCGACTCGGGTTCCAATGAGCCAGACTCGTCCGTGTGTGTGGGTCGCAAAATTGGGAGTCAGCTCATGCGTGTGTCGTGAAATTAATCTGAGCCCGGCTCCCGAGTCAAGCTCGCGGAGCCGGACTCGCGATCCAGACTCGTACGTGTATGGGCCCCTTAAGGCATGAACTGTCTTCGTCTGTTCAAACACTGTGTCCAGGGTTCGATTCCCACTCGAGACATGGATGTTGTCTACGTTTTTTTCCCTGTTTGTGTTGTTCTGTGCAGGTAGCGGCCTTGCGACAGGAT
>NW_019727090.1:1711881-1714646 GCF_002891405.2 Cryptotermes secundus
ACATTCAGCTCGAGAAATTAGCGAAAGAATCGTCAAACGATGCATGTCTCATTATCTTATTCATTTATCTCTCCCGCGTCGAAAATTCCCTCGCTTTTTATGTTTCCAAACACCTGTGCTCTTCACTGGGCGCGAGAAACTAGATTGTGTAACCGAGCTGTGATTGGACGGTGCTATCATTCTATAATTATTTAATTTTAAAATCCGAAACAAACGATGCTTTGCCAAAAATTTAAAGGAGACTTTATGCGTAATATTATTTTATTCGATCTCGGAATGTAATTTGTGAAATGTTTAACACGAACCCTTACTCTCTGTAGGTACTATCGATAGGAGTGACATCTTGAACCCCCCTCCCTTATTATGACGTGTCCTTCGCACAGGTCAGAGAGCCTTTGCGTGTGAGGGAGGTAAGATGTGATAAGCGTGTGCTCCAATTCTGCAGCTTCGCATGTATATTTTGTGCAGCTAGGACAGCGTTAATACCCGTGAGTTGTGTTAATTACATGATTTGCAAGTATTTGTGGTTTTGTATTCATTGAGTTGAGCTAAATGCATTATAAAATCATTCAGAAAACACTTTGCATTAGTTGGTGAAACAGTAAGTCTTCGTACTTTACGAACTAGGCTGTTTGTACTAGTAAGGAAGTGAGAATTACACATTTTGCAAGATTTTCCTGCATTTTTGCATTATAATTTCGATTTAAGTCGCAAATATCGTGACTAGTAAATGTATAATTGCTATTTACGCAAGTTAATTAGTGTGAAGAAGTTGCAAATTTGGCGGTCAATTTGGCGGTTTTTTTAAGAGGCAAAAACTTAAATATTTGCGGTATTCTAAAAGGAACAACTTATTTAGAAGTTCAGAAGCATTTGTTTGCAAAATTTTAGAGTCATAACGAATTCACTGCTTTCCAGGTACTGTATAATTCGTAATTAATGTGTTCACATACTCGTACTAAGATGGAGTGTTGACTGCATTTTCTTGTAGCCATTTTGGATTTCCGGGGCTTTAGGCGCCATGAGGAGTAAATCTAAATTACAAGCTTAATATAATGAATTAATAACTATGATATTTTTTTAAAGTTCATAGTAGTGTATTTTCTAGATTTTAACATCAGAATTTCAGATATAAGTTTGCTTCCTGCTGGTCAGAAATATTGTATTATAATATTTAAGAAATATTTAGTTAAACTAGTGACTCTGGTGTAGCCGGATGTAGCCATTTTTATATCATATTTTGTCATTGGAGGCCATTCGTTTGTATTGCCGCCATTTTGACATTAACGACATAACAGTTCCAAGGCCAAGAAATATAGCTATTGCTAGTGGGGTGGGACTAGTACCTAGTACTGCGGCCACTTCTGGCCTATTGTACCGGCCCCAGATGATAGGTGAGGGTGATTGTGGAGAAATTGGGGGAATGAAGATGGACAGGGGAAACCGAAGTACTCGGAGAAAACCTGCCCCAGCGCCACTTTGTCCACCACAAATTCCACTTGACCGGACCCGGAATCGAACCCGGGCCGCCGCGGTGGGAAGCCAGCGACTAACCGCTTGAGCTATGGCGCGGCCTTGAAATACAGCTAAGATTAGTTTACAAGGAAGAAGTAAATTATTTCCAACTGCCGTTTCGAGGGGTTTGCAAGACTGACCCAAATTGAATTGGCCACGGCAGCACCCTTCCCCATCCCCTGAAGTCATCAAAAACTTCTCTTTATCATCACTGCTCTTCCCAGAACGTGGCCTGTTGCGGGCACTGCAAGAGAGAATGTTGCAGTTGTACATAAGAACCTTGTTCCTTCAGGCTCATATTTCAGCCAGGAGTTCATTCTTATCAGCGTGTCTGCTTTGAGCGACATCCTTCCCGTTCTACCCACAGTTCTAGTGTGGTCATGGGCATGTTATTGCTAACTATATCTCTCCAGCTAACTGCAAAACTGACTCCACGGATCTGTGCCCTTCATGAAAAGCCAGTAGTTGCTCAGCCACTCAAGAAATTTCCACCATTTTATGAAATCTGAAAGGTTCATTACCGGGTTCACAAGAGCCCGCCACCGGTCCCTATTCTGAGCTTGATGAATCCAGTTCACATTCTCACCCAATTTCTCTGAGAACCATTTTAATACTGTCTTTCCCTCTACTTTTAGGTTTTCCCAGTGGTCTCTGCCTTCAACATATTCCTGACCATTTCACCTAAATTTCTACTGTTGTGTTATGTTATTGCTAATAATGTGTAGCTAACTAATTAGACATCTTCATAGAGCTGAGTCTTTCCAAAGAATCCAGTAGTTGCTCAGTTACTCTCGAAATTCTCAACATTATATGCAGCCCCAAAGTTCATTGCTGTGTTCACAAGAGCCAACCACCGGTCCCTATTCTGAGCCAGACAAATCCAGCTCACATTCTCACATCCAGTTTCTCTGAGAATCATTTTAATATTATCTTTCTATCTACGTCTACTTTTTCGTAGTGGTTTTTGCCTTCAACATATCTCTGACTATTTCACCTGTAGTTGAAGAATTGTGTTATGTTATTGCTAATTACTGTATGTCTAGTGAACCAACTAATCAGATAACTCCACAGAGCTGAGTCATTCCTAAGAATCCAGCAGTTGCTCAGCTTCTCTCGAAATTCTTAACGTTCTATGCAGCCCAAAAGTTCATCGCTGTGTTCACAAGAGCCTGTCATCGGTCCCTATTCTGAGCCAGATGAATCCGGTCCACAACCTCACATCCTACTTATGTGAGATCCATTTTAATATT
>NW_019727091.1:0-112796 GCF_002891405.2 Cryptotermes secundus
AAAGATGGCGGTGAGGTTATAATAAGGTGCATAAAATATAGCAATTTCAAAACTTTAAGACACAACATAAAATTTATTCATCCCCTCGAATTCAGAGACCACCAAATTAATTCCACATTAGGCCCAGCGTTCGCCATGTTCTATTTCATGATGGTAGGGAATTAGAAATTAGAAACGTCACATCAAGTTTCGTGAGAATCCGTCCTTAGTTCAGAAGTTACAAAAATGGATAGGCTAGACGGTGATGATTAACAAGTGTCACAACACTCTTTTTCAGCATGAAACCAGGAAACTGAATGAACTCGAATGGAAGTTGTATAGCTTTCCAACATCTACAAATGAGAAACAAATGTATTAGTGGCTTCAGTATCTCGCGACTGAAGTTGGCATTGCATCTGGGTGTGTATCATTATCATTCTGAAGTACAGGATTCGTAAAATTCACATTAAAAAACTTTTCTTATCACTAGCTCATTAAATCATTAAAGCTTATAATGAAGCGAAAAATGAACATATGGTGTGACCCTTTTTTTAATTGCTAGTGGGGTGGGACTAAGTCCCTTGTACTGCGGCCACTTCTGGCCTATTGTACCAGCCCCAGATGATAGGTGAGGGTGATTGTGGAGCAATTGGTGGAATGAAGATTGGCANAACCGATGTTCCTCCGAAACGTCGGTTCACCTACACGGCGCCGCACCCCAGAGACGACATTCTTCTTAGCCACCGCCGTGAAAACCTCAAATCTTACGTAAGACGAATGATAAATTTGAATGAAGGGCCCATAATATAATCACGAGAATATATCGAAAATCACCAAGAGCCTCAGTTGGATTATCCTGCATCCCGGCAAAGGTTCGAACCGAACACTCCTCCCTCCGAACCTGAAGCGTCACAACTACGCCAACGCGCTCGGTGTTGTTATGTAAAGAGGAAATGGTTACATCACTACTTTAAATGACACCCGGAAATTCGTTCAAATTGGTGTAAAAACCAAAATGGAAATTACCAGTATGGGGATGAGACACGCATGGAATATTTAACTATACGGTCTGTCTGCTCCCATGCATAAAGCGGACGGTTTCAGCACTCAGCACATATGGGGCATCGAGCGATGGTACAAAGCAATGAGACAGAGAGACAGATTGCTAACCAAAGAGTAACACAGCGTGTTATGGCATGTTCGCCGATTCCGATAGTGTTCCAGAGTGACAAGTGCGAACTGTTCTTCAGTTCGTTACTCGGGGTCTCTTATTCTCGAAGTTAAAAGATCCATGCAAATAGTAAACTTATTACCCGTAACACAACCAACTTTAACATAAATTAGTTACAGAACTGCGTATATATGATCTCAATGAGAAATATCTCAAACTGTATAGCGTGCAATAAATAATTAATTACGAAGGGTGAGGGAGGCGGTCGTGGCCTGATTTTAAATGCCATTCCTTAAGAGACTGAGGGCAATAACGAAAAATCTGTTGCGTTATCCGGACTTCGACTACATATTTGAACCTAGGACCTCCTCGATAGGAGGCAGACATGTTAACCACTGGACCAAGATGCT
This sequence comes from Cryptotermes secundus, assembly GCF_002891405.2. Classification (NCBI taxonomy): domain Eukaryota; kingdom Metazoa; phylum Arthropoda; class Insecta; order Blattodea; family Kalotermitidae; genus Cryptotermes; species Cryptotermes secundus. The sequence continues at coordinate 1,561 of NW_019727091.1, forward strand.
CGATAGTAACACGTAACATAAGACCACGCCATAGCTCAAGCAGTTAGTCGCTGGCTTCCCACCGCGGCGGTCCCGGTTCGATCCCGGGTCTGGTCAAGTTTGATTTGTGGTGGACAAAGTGGCGGTGGGGCAGGTTTTCTCCGAGTACTTCGGTTTCCCCTACCAATCTTCATTCCACCAATTGCTCCACAATCACCCTCACTTATCATCTGGGGCTGGTACAAGAGGCCAGAAGTGGCCGCACTACAAGGGACTTAGTCCCACCCCACTAGCAATATAAAAAACACGTAACATATTCATGTACCAGTTTGTTTGCTACAGCAGAATATCTTCGGCCTCGAACGAAGCGCAAAGGAAAAATCCCAAAGAACTTCGACTTGCTTGTAGTTTCACTACATCGTCGTGTAAGTACCGAAAGCACTGCTCTGTTCTAGTCACAGCAGAGGTTTATTTTCGTAGTGCTGAATGGAGTCGCTGGTGATTTATCAGGTAAAGACAGTTCTTCATTCGGAATTCTTGGAAAGCTTCGCCCAAGGTACTGACACACATTTAAAAGTACTTTACTGTAAACCTACCCAGTTTCGTGACTTGCCATTTCGCGGTATAACATTCTTAATTTTCCACGAATACACGTACGTATTTAAACGGTTAGTTTTAACAATTTCGTGGCAAATTTATAGTGACGTAACAGTGCCATGCTGCAACCGTCTATGGAGAACTGTTAAACTTAAATGTGGAATACACATCTAAATTAGAGTGACGTACCACGAAATATGCTGTCTAACGAAACTGGTGTTTATCCTAAATACATCAACAGTTATATTTTACTAAGCATGCCTGCCATGGTAAAAATATGCCCCTAACAGGCCGTGAAGACCCATAGGGTTGTGAGGTGTCGAGGCTCCCACATTTTCTTTAGACAATCGGCTCACAGATGGAGGTAAGGTTGTCAGCCTTACGCACCGGCCGCCCTTTACTCCCAGGAAGATTCCTGGTACTCATTACTGTTAGAGGCTGAGTCGACCCCAGTACCATAGTGCGGCTGGAAGGATTAGGTAAATTGAGAAAAAAAAAACTCATCGGGACTCGAACCCGGGACCTTCTGGCTTGTAGAGTAGTGCCTCAACTTACTACGCTACCGCGTGCCCCCACATGCCTACCACGAGATTATGCAATTATAGTAAACACTATAGTCTTATCTTACTTCAATGAATCGGTTAACAGAGTAGTTACGAATGAGGTGTCAAATAGACTGGAAACAGGGTACAGTAAGACTGATCAACGGTGAAGCAAACGAACTATGTTTAGTCCCATTTATATCCACTTGTGGTTTCTTGCTTGGCTTATTCTTCGACCTTGATGATGGAGGCGATATGTTCCTCCGAAAGATCCATCACTGTTTTCACTAGGCCCCACCACCAGACTGCATACTCAGCGAAATTAATCCAGTCCACACCCCCGTACTACGTCTCCTTAAGATCCATTCTATTATTGACCTCCCAGTTGTCTGTATATTCCATATTTTCCAGAATTGTGAATGTGACATTATATCTAAATAATATTAACAACCTGCTGCCTTTTCAGGGTGAAAGTTGGACTGAAGATGGAGGCAGTAAGCCACATCAAATATCGGTAATTTTTTACCTCTTCGACACGGTCCTGTACCCAGAAGATGAAACCATGAAGACACTATACATATATAGATGCGATCTTTAATACGTTCAACAGCGGAGGGAATTTCCTTACTTGATTATTCGCTACTGAGGTCTCATCTACAGAGGTTACTTAAGAATCGAATGAGATGCCGTAAAGACAGTGGTGCATGGTACGCTCTAGTTAATCGAGATATACGCGAAAGTGGCTGTGGTTTATTCCGGGTTCTGGGGAGGGAATATGAAACTTCCTATCAGAATGGCCCCTCTCTGGCAGGGTCTCAGGCCAGATAACGGCCAAAATGAGAGAGAGAGAGAGACATATAAATGAACGCTGTGCTAACCCGCTTGTTGACTGTCCTCAGTGTAATTAACAATCAACACTGTAACCTGCATCCTTAATGAGACGCAAACATGCATGCCCATGTAACATGTTGTTGATTCAATTAACTTATCTACTGAACGAGATGAGACAGTCTTTTTATATTGGTTGTCATTAACATACAGGCCTGTGTCAGGCCTGCAGCCTGATGACTAAATGGAAAGACGACGATGTTTCGTAAGTTATTAACAAACTGTGAATCACGGAAGAGCAAGATAAGCTGGAAGTCTGTACCAAAAAAAAAAAAACTCGGAAATTACAAGTTAGAAAACGTAAACACAGTGCACCAATTCTGAGGCGTTCTCTTCATTTTTGTTTAATTATTTTGAAACCCGTAAGAATGACGGAAACGGCGTATTGAGTACAAAATGTGGGATTAATTTTTCTCTACAACTGACATTCTGAACCGAAGGGGCGCCCCCTCCATGGGGGGGCGTTAAGAACCCAAAAGGAGGGGGAGGTAGAGCCCATGGACTTAATGATATTTTCAACCTACGTGTGCAATATAATTGCGATTTTATTGTTGAACCGCTGAAAGTGATTTTCATTGTGCTCTTTCTTCCACAGAGCCGAGAATTTCAGAACTTGTGGCAAATATGCAGCAACAGTGCTCACAATGGTTATGTTTGAGGCGAACCCAAATTTGGACCACATATCCTTCAATTTGTTTCATTATTTTTACAATAAAAATTGATTGCAAGTTATGTAAGATTTCTTATTGATATAAGTTTAAGTTGATAAATATAAACTCTAATGAGGCTAAATCACTTTTATTTTTATTTTTTAAATAAAATTATTATGCCATGATCTGAGGGTGGGTGGCCTCAGGTTTTGTGTCAACTGAAAAGGGGCACTATGTTTATATGGCTGAAATCCATTGCTCTGCAACTTCTTTTCTAATTTAGTTTTTCGTAATGATATTATTTACCGAGTTGCGCCTGTGATGTGCTCAGAAATACATGTTAAGTATTTGAGCCAACCAAACAGCCAAATTTCAAAATTTACATAGGCCGACGAGTTTTAATAAAACTAGCCAACGCCAAATTTCATAAAAATCAGTGGAGCGGTTATCTGAATGTGAGCAATCGGACATAGCGAAGCCAACAAGCATCTATCCGCAACTTTTCGTTGCGAATGCACCAAAAGCTCTTCTATTATGAAGACAAACATGTCGTGTAAACAGAAGCAACCACACTGCACTTGCAGAGTGCGCGAGTTGTCTCGTGTCTGTTAACGCGTGTTTGTGACTCAGTTCCTGTACCAAATGCCATGGGGAAGAGAGTCCTCGAGCTGTATATATCAGGACTGACACGTACTGCTGTGCTGTTGCGTTCATTTGCCCGTCTACTTTCAAATCGATTCTATTCTGTTGTAAAACAGCATCCTGTTGCACGTCATTTGTTTTCACCTCTAATTCACCGTCCTTCATGCAAACTTGTGTTAAAATCTTTAAATTCACGGGTTTTTAAATATTTTTTCACGTCACTGGTGCACTACATGTTTCGACCATTGTGGTGATCACCAGGTGCTTCGAAAATTGCTGTTGGAAACAGCTCCACTTCCCTCAATGAATACAATTCCGAAGTATACCCTCATATATGTACCCATGTTTTGTTTGTACGTCTGTAACATACGTACGATTGCTTTTCGTGTTCGTGCTTCTCTGCGGAGGTGTTCAGATCAACTAGTAACGCAAGCTTCAGACTATGCCATTTATTTTGTTTTGTTTCTAATGGAACTGTTTACAGTCTGCGAGACCTAACTTTATTCATGTCAGGACACAAAACGGTACGAAGGCTTCTAAACAACAAGTGACATATTCAACAACAGTCTACGCAAATATCTTATATAAATACACGTCGTCAATTAGTTGACGGGTCAGTTAGTGAGTTGAGTGATCGGTTAGTACACTGACAGGCCGGTTAGTGAGTTGAGAGTTCGGTTCGTAATTTGACGGGTTGCTCTGTGAGTTGATGGTGAGTTAGTTGGTGGTAGGTGGGCAAATTTTGTTACACGATACCAGATTCCATCATAATTCATCAAGAAGTGATTTGGAAGATGAAACGTTCATGCGGACAGGCAAACACACACAACACGGATAAACAGCGTTCAAGAAATTCATTAAGTATTCAAACGCTGCCAATTGTGTCATCTCAGTAGAACGGCTATATATTGTTATATGTAGACCCACTGTTAGGGAACGGTTCGGTAAACACCCGTTCTGCAACTAGTTTTTAATCTTCGGCTTGATGGGGACAACTAACGAATCACTGGAATTATATGTGTGAAATCTGGTATATACTCGTAAATAAATCAGAGACCTGCCTAAATATTTTTCATGAAATAATGTTTGTAATTCAACAATTACAAACATACTATGAAAATCTTTGATATTACACCTGATAAATGTAAGACAAAATCCATATTCAAGTAATAATGTTTTCATAAAAATTAAAATACAATAAAATGAAACCTAAACAAATAAAATAAAACAATAATCATAGTTATAATGACAATAAAAACAGAAATATAAGTCCAACACAAAATAGGAAATTAATTTTTATAATTTCTGGTTGGAACGTCTTGTTTATATTTTAGTTAAAATGGAAATTACAGTTGTATAAGGATAAGCACATAGTTAATACATTTGAAATCTTTCATATACGCTCCTGTTATCACAACTAATAATAATCAAATTAAAGTGCAATGAAATGAGTTACAACTAATTCATGTTTTATTAATATTTCCAAACATACATTTCAGAACTATGCAAGAATGGGATAGTCATTTATATTTTAAACTAAAATTAAAAACAGAAGTAAATGGTCTTTGATACAGACAAAATTTCTTTCAATTTGATAGTTAACAGATGACGTGATCTTGCTTCTAAAAGCGGTAAAAATGTCTCAGAATGAGACGTTGACTAGAAGCTTCGTACATGGCTTATATTCCCTTCTTCGAACCAAAAATCCTGCTCTTAGTAACATATTTCATCCGATCGTTGCCCAAAACACTCCGAGGATGCGTCATGCAACCTTACGGAAGGAGAGCATTGTATCTCTGGTAAGACGATTCTAGTTAGTATCGTACGCTAGACAATAAAATCCAGTGACGATCAGCTAAAGACCCACATCACTATCTTACAACAAGGCACACTCAAGAGACGCTCAGCGAGGGCACAGGCGGTCTGTGTGAATTTAGTAAGAGCCTCACATATCTTCCTTTCCACATTCACTTGCTGTCACATATATTTCCATTAGCTCGAATATTCCACTTGTTAAGTCAAGTAGGCGCCGGTCACGGTAGCCGAGTGGTCTAAGGCGTGCACTGTCTTCTCTCATTCGGAAGCCGGGATCGTGGGTTCGAATCCCACTCAGGGCAGGGATGTTTGTGTACGTTTTTCTGTGTTTGTCTACAGGTAGAGGCCTTGCGACGAGCTGATCACTCGCCCAAGGAGTCCTACCGAATGTGTAAGATCTAGACAAACCGAAGTGAACGGAGTTCATGGAGGTAGGCCTAGGCCCACTGGGGCTGTAGTGCCAAGGAAAAAAAACAAGTCAAGAAGGCGCTACGAGATTTGGGTATTACATGGCAGTGGCATTAAGAGTAAGGTGTTCTGGGTTATGGTACCGCACAGTCGGTCTGGTTGAACCCAGAAGACCACATTTCTGAACCAATAATTTCAACAAATTACCGTACTACTTAAATGTAAGGACGTATACGTGCAATAAAATTGCCAAACAATACAAGATACAAGGCAGAAGGAGTATTCTGTATACGAACAAAAACAAAACTCCGTAGCTTTAGTCCGCAATCGAACTATACCGACATGCGACTGCCGCTTGTCGGCGAAGTTAATGCCAACTTTATCGGATAGAGGGTGTCGCGTGTCGCAACAAATCCCCAAGGCCATTAATTTCTGTTTTCTAGACCGGAGCCGCTATTTCCTTGAAATAGCTCCTCAATTATCCACATGGGGCTGAGTACATCCCGTTCCAGACCCACTACTTCTCAGAGAATCTGGTAGCGCCGGGAATCAAACCCAGGACCTCTGGATCTGTAGCCAGGAAATCTGACCACTAGACCACATAAGTATTCTGTATGCTGGCCTGGAATAATGTAGGCTTACAGGACTATAAAGCTACGTACCTGACTAATGATGCGAGTGAAGCAGAATGGACAAAGCAACTTAGGCATCCCTTCGTAAAGCTAAAGTTTTCTCTGCATTTAATTATGCATCACGACATGAAGACGTACGAACGAGTAGAATTATAGCTTCACGCATTGACCTCGGAAGTAGAAGGAGGTGACGAGTAATTTAAAACTGTACGAAACAGAACTATAAAATAATATTTTANTATGCTGGCCTGGAATAATGTAGGCTTACAGGACTATAAAGCTACGTACCTGACTAATGATGCGAGTGAAGCAGAATGGACAAAGCAACTTAGGCATTCCCTTCGTAAAGCTAAAGTTTTCTCTGCATTTAATTACGCATCACGACATGAAGACGTACGAACGAGCAGAATTATAGCTTCACGCATTGACCTCGGAAGTAGAAGGAGGAGAAGAGTAATTTAAAACTGTACGAAACAGAACTATAAAATAATATTTTATAATCGCTTCCGGCGTAATCAGTATCGGAGATTTCCAATTAGTACTGTTCGAACAACATACTGATGTGACAACAGATGATGCGACAAGTGCTGCCGTGACAGTGAGGTAGCCTACACTACACTTCGTGCTCTCAATGATGTCGCCTGCTAGGATCCTTGATGTCTGACTGACATCACTCAGCAGTTGTCATCCACCAACACGAGGACCACAGTTTGTTCCTTAACCCTGAACCTGAACGGTCATCCACAATCCCCACGTCTCTGTTTCGCTGAACTGAACATCTAGATACATTCACTTGGGTCCGTTTTGGCCTTCTCTGAATCCAGTCCCCGTTGTGTTGCAGTTGCTTGCAACAAATATGAAGAGAAACGCCGAAATGCAACTGTTCATATCACTGACTGCAATAACAAGACTGGATAAAGGTAAAAACTCTATGACTGACAAACTACATTCGGAAAGTTTGGATGATACTGTTACACACAGACATTACTGGGGAAGACACGCACAACCAATGAGTGAAAATAGAATTATCAGAAAAATGGTGGTCTATGGACTTCAGGGAATAAGAAGACGGGGACCAGAAAAACATGGCAACACCAAGCTTGAGGAGCCTCAACAGACCTTGGAAGGTGGAGGAGGTGAAGGGGGAGGTGAAGGAAGAGGTGGAAAAGGAGGAAAAGGAAGAGGAGGATGAGGAGGAGGAGGAGGAAGAGGAAGAGGAGGAGGAGGAAGAGGAGGAGGAGGAAGAGGAAGAAGAGGAGAAGAAGAAGAAGAAGAAGAAGAAGAAGAAGAAGAAGAAGNAGAGGAAGAGGAGGAAGAGGTAGAGGAGGAGGAGGAGGAGAAGAAGAAGAATGGATATAGGCCTGTATTTTAAATCCTAAATCTTTGAGTTCGTTTGAATTGAACAAAATTTAGAGATTTCCCCGTTTATTTCCTGTTCCACTCTGCTTTACTGAATCTAAAAACCAGAAACATACTTCAAATCCCACGTTTCTTACTTTTCCTGAACTGGATACAGAGGGATACTCCATAATCTTCCCAAATTTTACCGAGGTCTATCAAAGCGTTTCAGTTTCGACTGAGCGGGAGGAAACGCCTCACATTCGCATGTGTGTACAAAATCTGGGTATCGTACATCCTGACATGCTTTACTCAGTTCTCTTCAGTACCTCCAGGAAGCTTTTTTGGATAATGCTTTTAAATAGACTACGACTACTTTTCCCATACTTCTCGCATACATATTCACAGTCATCTGAGTTCATTTGGCGCTATATAACTTCAGCACCTAATACAGTATTGTAAAATATGCGAAGAACCAACCAATATTTTGCAGACTTTCAGACTCCCTATACGTCAATCTGAACATTTTACGTCAAGCCTGAAGGTAGTACTGAACCATGGCGTAAAAAGTTTCCGTGCAGTTGCCATGTTTCACTCCTTACACCGCGGCGTGGTTTCCGAATTTCAAACCTGTAATTTTGCCTAGCTAATTCTAGGAAGGTAATAATATCCCTGTTCATAACAAGAAGTGCGCGAAGGACGACCGGTATTCATATTATGGCGTACAGACCAGTTGCTAACAGGTAACTCTCTAAGCAGCGACCGTTACTAAGTAACGCCCGTTACATACGCGCACAGAACAATAAACAACGACAATGTAATCCGTTTCTAGGCAACGGATCGACAAACACGCATCTACAATAATACGGTTATTGTTGGAAACGGTATTTTCGATGTGGTCCGCGCCGAGGACTTATGAAGAAGACAATTGGAGCAATCCAGTTCAGTTGAGGGTTGGTAGTTCAATTCAGCTCTGCAAGGGAGGCTGAGAAGAGATGACGCTACAGTTGAGTTGAGAGTGGAAAAGAGTTCTGCACTGCCGGCTGTGACAAGGGGACTTGGGCGCGTTAAGCTGAATAATCTCCACTGTTCGAAACCGTTGCCAGAGAACGGCTGTTGGAGACACAGCAGGCTGCAAAAAGACTTAGTGGGTACTGCGGTGATTTTTAAAGTGCAAAGATTAGCAACAGCGCTGTAATTACTTGTAATTCCAAGTGGTGTGTACAGGTGGTCATTAAACTGATTCACCAATCCAAACACCGTTTATAGTCACCCCTAAATCGTGACAATAAGTAAGGAGGAAAACCACATGGACAGACCAACACTTAATCAACCCCTAACAGCCGAAGCTCAAGTAAATATCATCTGAAAACTCGGTTCCTACTTCATAGGAAACACATGTGTCCATTACAAACGTAAATAGGTTAGGTAATGCTGTTGCATCAGACGGTACATGTGCTTTGAAGGGTAATCAATACCACATTGTACATAATGATCAACCTACCGAGTTAGCTGGAGTACCGTTAACACTCCAGGCTCGTATTCGTTGGGTGCTTGGTTCGATTGTGGACTAAGTCACCGGTTGTCCTGAGATCTTTCGTCGTTTTTCTCAGTTCCTCAAGGGAACCACAGTCATTATAAGCAATGCTTCAAAAAAAAAAAAAAAGCAGACATTTGAACATTCAAAAAGGATGGACGATGTGTCAAGATCCTACTACAGGACTTCTAAGTTCACCTGCAATCATATCACACACAATGCATAATTTCTTACAGGAATGGAATCATAAAAACAAAATGCATTTAGGGACCGGAGTGGCCCACGTGCTCTAAGCTTCGACTAACGTCTAACAGCCCCACCTCAATTAAAGTAAAAGTAAAGTAAAGCTATCCCTGTAACAAGCCGTGAAGGCCCATAGGGTTGTGAGATGTTGAGGGTCCCACATTATCTAGACAATCGGCTCAAAGATGGCGGTAAGGTTGTCAGCCTTACGCGCCGGCCGCGCTTTACTCCTCAGGAAAATTATTTAATTAATTCCTGGAACTCATTTCTGTTAGAGGCTGAGTAAACCCCAGGGCCTAGTGTGGCTGGAAGGATTATGTCAACTGAAAAAAATCCAACGACCTCGTCCGCATCTGTAACCGCGACATTAATTAGTCAATGTAAACTACGTCGGTACCTACTGCACAGAAAGAGGGATGAATGTCGGAAATGAATTCGTCAGTCTGTTAATCGTGCTTCTTAACCAGGGATACGGTTGCTTTGCTTGTCAGTGTCACATCATGTAATACATAAACATTTAAAGGAATTATACTCAAATTCAGAAACATGAATTTCTCATGTAATTAAAAAGCGCACTGTATCAAGATTCGAATTGCACCCAGAAATTCTACTACAATTATGGCAAGAGTATGGATTAAAAACAACAACAAAAAGTAAAGTCGTCCTGCGCTTATTTTTTTTTATTTCTTTTATTGCTAGTGGGGTGGGACTAAGTCCCTTGTACTGCGGCCACTTCTGGCCTATTGTACCAGCCCCAGATGATAGGTGAGGGTGATTGTGGAGCAATTGGTGGAATGAAGATTGGCAGGGAAAACCGAAGTACTCGGAGAAAACCTGCCCCAGCGCCACTTTGTGCACCACAAATCCCACTTGACCAGGCCCGGGATCGAACCCGGGTCGCCGGGATGGGAAGCCAGCGACTAACCGCTTGAGCTATGGCGCGGCTTCTCCTGTGCTTAACTAAACACTATGGCATGAAGGCAATGAAGGAGTAGAGGTACAGCAGCTCCACCGTTCTTCACCTCGGCACTACGAGTATATGGAAGAGAATGGAGTAAATTTCGTAATGTCATTAAAGTTCTCTAGTAAGTCCGCGGTAAGAAAGAAAAAAAAATGACGAAGCTCTGAATTTTTAAATTAACTGTATATTTAGTGTTCATTTTCGTAACATAATGATTTTTTTACGGTAAGGATGGTATGGACTGGATAGATCTGGCTCAGGATATGGAGCAGTGGAGGGCTCTTGTGAACACAGTAATGTACCTTCGGGTTCCATAAAATGCTGGGAAATTCTTGAGTAGCTGCAGAATTGGCGGCTCCTCCAGAAGGGCTCAGCTCCGTGAATAAGTAAGTAAGTAAAGTAAGCATATTTAGTGTAATTTTGTAATAATATAATAAATTCATACTATGAATGTTATCGGTTATGACACCGTGTTGTTTCGTATGTACTTTTTTATTGCTATTGGGGTGGGACTAAGTCCCTTGTACTGCGGCCACTTCTGGCCTATTGTACCAGCCCCAAATGATAGATGAGGGTGATTGTGGAGCAATTTGTGGAATGAAGATTGGCAGGGGAAACCGAAGTACTCGGAGAAAACCTGCCCCAGCGCCACTTTGTCCACCACAAATCCCACTTGACCAGACCCGGGATTGAACACGGGCCGCCGCGATGGGAAGCCAGTGACTAACCGCTTGAGCTATGGCCCTGCCTATTTTGTATGTAAGTAGCCAATATTTCGGATGAACATAATGCTCGAAGATAGAGGGGGTGTGCTTACCTAGAACAATGGTAGCCCACCTACCAGAATACACGGTTCCATAACTTCAGACGTTTCAACCTCACTGATTATTACAGGCTAAGAACCATACTCCCGCCATGAGGCAAGTGTAAACTCAGGACATGCAAGACCAAAGCGCTTTAAAACAAAACATACTCTAGAATGTTTCAGCCGGAAACAAATTAGAAGATTTCTCGTGTCGACTCGCTTGTCGCAACCAGAAAAGCCGCATTCTAGCGCGGCACGTTGTCATTCCGCTGCTTGCTTGAGAATCGCTTCATGCGGAGTTGCTTCATAGGAAGTGAGCTCATGTGTTTTCAAGCTAAATCCGGTTAACGAGTCTAGATAAGTCTAACTGCGATCACGCCGAATGGAAAACTGCATGGGATCCATACACTCTCGTTGATCTTCGATTATCAATCAGGAAGCTATCATAACAGCTCGGTGCAGCGTCCCACCATTAGAAGAATGTTACGTTATTCTTTAACCAACATGGAGTCTCCTGAAGGAAATAACCTAGAGTTCTTAATTTATGTAAAGCTACAAAGGCTCGAGACCTCAAAGTGATAAAGATTCATGTTGTACTTTTCTTTGTTACGACGTCTGTATTTATTTATATTACATCAATTCCATTCATTCATCAATGGCTCTACACCCCTTTGTTGGGCCCTGGCCTCTTCTTCATTTTCGTAATGGTTTTTATACAGTCGCTAGGACTCCTTGGACGAGTGATCAGCCTGTCGCAAGGCCGCTACCTACACGCAGGACAACACAAACACAAAATTCGAATCCACGATTTCAGCGTTCGAGAGAGTGAAGAGCCTTAGACCGCGTGACCACTGTGACCGGTACCTTGCAGCAATATCGAATGGCATCCCCACACAATCAGAAGCATGAGGAGTCCCATACAGATCTGGTGTGCAAAATCCGTATCCAAACGGAAGTATCACACAGAAACAATCAGGATACAGAATAATGGTATAGGATATTATTCATATTTAATGCTTATATTGATGAAATACCCTAATGCATCAATGGAGAAGATAGTTACTGGGTTTAAATTAATTTTAATGTTGCGTCTACGTTAGTTCATGCAGATTATTAGGTGCAGGACGCCTCTAACGGAAATAATGACGGAAACAATATAATATTTCTCAGAATACCGGAATGTCGCTATGAAGCGCTCAGAACTCCCGCATCATATTCCTGAGTTAGAAATAGGCCCCGGGGACCGCCTATCCTGACTGCAGAATTTGATGTTCTTTCTCAAGCTCTCATACAAGTTCCGAGATAGCACTCCAAGTTATGCCACGACCGCTTTTTCCCATAGGTAAAGGTAAAGATATCCCTGTAACAGGCCGCGGAGGCCCGTAGGGTTGTGAGACGTCGAGGTTCCCACATATTCTAGACAATCGGCTCACAGATGGCGGTGGGGTTGTCAGCCTTACGTGCCAGCCGCTCTTTACCCCCAGGAAGATTCCTGGTACTCATTTCTGTTAGAGGCTGAGTCGACTCCAGGGTCATAGTTCGGCTGGAAGAATTAGGTCAATTGGAAAAAACAATGATATCGGGAATAGAACCCGCGACCTTTAGGCTTCTAACATAGTGCCTCAAACAACTGAGCTACCGAGTACCCCCGTTACCTCCCATATTCCTTCACTTCATTATTCACTAATCATTCTACCCTTCGATGGTACATAGTCTGAGATACTGAAAACGTCGTTAAATAAGTAACAAATTGACTTAACAGACCATTAACAGTAGGCCCATCAGTCGAGGAACCAAAGTCAATGATTTAGTTGATATTCCACCTTCGCCCTAGAGTCTACAGAATTTCAGCCATCTTTCTGAATAGTGACCGAGCAAGTTGGCCCTAGAGGTGACGCTTCTCACTTTTAACCGGAAGGTATCCGGTTCGAATCTCGGCCGGGACTGCACTTTTGTGACTGGAGTTTTCATGAGTATTCTCGGCCTTTTCAGGCAAATGCAGGGATAGTATCCCTAATTACGTCATGACTGCCTCCTTCCACATTCTTTCCAATTCGACATTCACTGTTCACGACTATCCTACCATTCGACGCTATAGTCTGACATAAGGTAAAGTCAATAAATAAACCATAATATAAAAAGGTGAGGAAAGTAAAAAGGTGGGAAATTCCCAGCACTTTCAACTAAAAACGTAGGACGTGTTCTTGTTCTGCGCTGTTGTTAGCGAGTCATGAAACTTCTTGCAGCGATATTTGCAAGAAACAGCCCCTATAATCACTTTCAAACTTGATGTAAGCCAAACAAGCCGCCAGCCTTAATCGAAAACCAAGTCTGAGGCTAATACCCACACATTAACTGTGCTTACATTCATTTCGACCAAGGATATGCAGATTTAGTTTGCAGCATAAAGTACTCCGGAATCTTACTTGTCTCTCCTCAGAAACAACATTCCAGACACATCCACTGTGATACAGGACGTTCATTTGCAGGAAACAGCAGTTGTTCTGAGAATATTCAGAATTATGATGTGGCTAGCAGTTACGTAACTACTGCGCAGAACCAAGGGAGAGTTAATTCCGTCATCCAGTAAGCTCACTGTGTACAAGAATTAATGGCTGGAAGAGAATATTAACAAATATGGGCCATAATGTACATTACAATGAGAAATGCACATAAAAATTTTATTCGAAAAACCCAAAACTGATGCCGGAAGCAGCGTCATCAACAGCGACTTGAAGCACAGAGCAAATGATGCTCGAGATGGTTCAAGTTCGTATAGCAACAGGCGTGACCAGAGTGGTTTGAACGGCTGTTGTACTGCGATGTGGAAAGCAAATGGAAAAACTACCACATTATCGCTTTTCCTGGACAGTCTCCTTCCAAAAACAGAGACACCATGTATGTGAACCAGAAGACGAGGAAGATGACCAGGCGTATATGAGAGGATAATATTAAAATTATTCTAATACAAACAGGATATGAGAGTGTGAACTCGATTCATCTGCCACGGGACGGGGACCAACACGGGATCTTTCAAAACAGTAATAAATCTGCGGGTTACATAAAAATTAGGGAATATTATTTGCTGACCAACTATTACTTTTTCCAAGGACGTTGTCCCATTAAGTTAGTTTCGTTATATTAAAACCAATGTTTCATAACAGGCAGCTTCTTTCATGTAACTGAGAAACTCAAACATCCGTTTTCTTTGAAGAAAGCAGTCTTCTGGGATTTGGCACCGTGTATATGTGGTGTTAACCGACGTTTCGGAGGAACGTATCGCCTCCATCTTCAGGGTAGAAGAAAAAATATAAGAANTGCTTTCTTCATAGTCACCGCCGTGAGAGCCTCAAATCTTACATCCGTTTTCTTTGTTTCCTATCAGAAATTCAATAATCTGTAAAAATAACTAAGTGGCATGTAACAGGAAATGAAACCGAAGCAAAAGAAGTTATAAAATGTAAGCCTAGAGAAATAATCCTGGCACGTTCGCTCACTTCTCTTTGTCTCGTAAACTGGAAGACTAGCGGAAGTAGTGTGTTATACTTTTTCCTCCACTAGTTTTCTTTCCGAAATATTTTTCGCTATGCTCAATGCCCAGCGAGCCACGGCCGCACAGAAGAACATGCAAGTCATCATGTAATGTGTCCGTTATTGTGGACCGACTTTAATGAAAGCTGATGAGAGTCGTCACAGTTCAGTAACACTCTCAAATATCAAATTTTATTAAACTCCGCTCGGCAGTTCTTAACCTATCACAGGCGGATTGACATATGGGTAAGCAAAAATGGGCATGTAAGATTTGAGGTGTCCACGGCGGTGACCATGAAGAATGCCGTTGCGGTAGCGTAGTTGGTTGAGGCACTATGCTACAAGCCGGAATGTCGAGGGTTCAAGTCCCGATGAGGTCATTGGATTTTTTCAATTGACCTAATCCTTCCATCAGCACTATGAGTCTGGGGTCGACTGAGCCTCTAACAGAAATGAGTACCAGGAATTAATTAAATAATTTTCCTGGGAAGTAAAGCGCGGCCGGCGCGTAAGGCTGACAACCTTACCGCCATCTATGGGCCTTCACGGCCTGTTACAGGGATAGCTTTACTTTACTTTTACCGACGTTTCGGAGGAACGTATCGCCTTCATCTGGTTCCTCGCTAGCGGATTTATTCTTCTACCCTGAAGAAATATACGAGGGTCGTACTGAAAGTCATGAGCAACAATTTTTTGTAAAGTAGTATGCTTTATTATTGACAGATCAAATACACCACTTCAATCTACAGACCTTTCTTTCTTTTTCCACATAATCGCCACTTCTTTGTACACATTTCTCCCAGCGTTCTGGGAGTTTGAAAATTCTCCTTCTGTAAAATTCCGTTCCAGCCATCAGAAGACACTGACGCACTGCTTTCTGAATTGCCTCCCTTGTTTCAAAACGTTGTCCACGCAGCTGATCCTTCACAAACCCGAAAAGATGATAGTGGGAGGATGCCAGATCAGGGCTATAGGAGGAGTGTGGAAGAACTTCCCACCCCATCTTTGCAATTGCTTCCAATGTGACCTTTGTGGTCTTCGGTCAATAACCGCGGGATCCAACGAGCACAAACTTTCCTACAGCCCAAGCTTTCAATCGTCTCCTGTACTGTGCCCTATTCCAAGTTTTCGGGCTATTGTGTCCACAGTCACACGCCTATCATCTTCAATGATCTCATCCACTCCTTCCTTGTTGCGTTCAGTTGAGGCTGTTCGAGGACGACCGCTCAGAGGCTCATCTACAATGCTGGCGTTCCCATCTTTAAAATGTTTCACCCATCTTCGAACACTGCTCGCACCCATGCACACACTTCCATAAGCACGCTGAATTCAGAAAGCAGTGCGTCAGTGTCTTCTGATGGCTGGAATGGAATTTTACAGAAGGGGAATTTTCAAACTCCCAGAACGCTGCGAGAAATATGTACAAAGAAGTATCGATTATGTGGAAAAATAAAGAAAGGTCTGTAGATTGAGGTGGTGTATTTGATCTAAAAGTTTGTGATGATGGTAAATTGTTACAATTAATATGTTGCTGGACATTATCCATCAACATATTAATTGTGGTGTATTTGGTTTGTCAATAATAAAGCATGTTACTTTACAAAAAATTGTTGCTCATGACTTTCAGTACGACCTACGTACATCTTCACGGTGCCATTTCCCAGAAGAAGGCATTCTTTAAAATGACATTTTTGGAACTTTCTATTGGAAAGGAGCTAAGAATTCTTTACAGTGAATGACGTAAGAAGACGTCCCACTGAGTGTCAGCTAAGAGTGGAAAGGAGCACTGGAAACCGAGAAATAGCCGTTTCGTTGGTTTCATGAAACAAGATGAGCGTAGGTTTCAGAGTTCCTAGAAATAGTCTGTAATACTTGATCAGTAATTTTCACTGAAACAGTCGCATGGCTTCACTGCATATCCTTACATTCTTTCTTTTTGCTACTCGTCTCGGAGAATATAAGCATCCTTCACAAAGCAGCTCCTGATCTTTACTTTTCAAATTTGTCTTCGTAGAAGTCTCTCTCCGACGTAAAACCGACAAGTTCCATCTCTCGCTACATACAGTAACTTACTCATGGATCTGAGCCCTTCTTGAGCAACTGCCAACTGTGCAGCTACTCAAGAATTTCACAGCATTTTATGGAACTCGAAGGTTCATTACCGTGTTCACACAAGACACCTCTACTGGTCCCTATGGTCCCTATCATAAGCCAGATCAATCCAATCCATACCATCCCATCCTATCTCCCTAACATCCATTTTAATATTGTCCACCCACCTATATCTTGGTCTTCCCAGAGGACTCTTTCCTTCCGGCTTTCCCACTAATAGCCTATATGCTACATATAGTAAACCCACCTCACTACCTCATTTCTGGAGGGGCATGCGGTAGCGTAGTTGGTTCAGGCACTATGCTACAAGCCGGAAGGTCGCGGGTTCAAGTCCCGATGAGGTCATTCGATTTTTTTTTTCAATTGACCTAATCCCTCCAGCCGCACTATGGTCATGGGGTCGACTCAGCCTCTAACAGAAACGAGTACCAGGAATATTTTTGGAATATTCTTGGGAGTAAAGGACGGCCGGTGCGTAGGGCTGACAACCTTGCCGCCATCTATGAGCCGACTGTCTAAATAATGTGGGACCCTCAACATCTCACAACCCTATGGGCCTCCACGGCCTGTTACAGGGATAGCTTTACTTTACTTTTACTTCATTTCTGGACATACTTCATTTCGTGCTAAACACGTGATATTAGGTATGTACTCCACAGTAAGTTTTATGATATAGTAGTTCTCCATAGATAGCTTATTGTGATGGTCCAATATGAAGCTGTCTATGGAGAGCTATTAAGGCTATATCTGATCGTAACGAACTGAATGTCGTACAATGAAATGAGGTAAGCCGCCAAACTGTATATTTTTACCCTACATAAAACTTAAGCGATTAGAACTAAGTCCACTCATTTGCAGCTACTTAACGATGCCCATTCATATCTTTTTAGTTCTTATTTAATCCCGAAACAGTCTGGTTAGTAAATAAGAATACAGAACCAATATTCAGAACATCTTTGCGTCTAATTCCAAAAGCTCCCTTTCATGGCTGTTTTGCAACTTGCGGATTTTCGTGGTTGTCTCCATTTCTTCCAAACGACTCTCAATTATTTTTATTCTTTGTTTATTAAAACGAGGCCTTCAATTGTTGATATTACAAGCGTGGTATAATGAGTTAATCAGTGAAAAGTAATTGGAAAGGAAGTGGAAGGAAACGTTCATGACCTAATTTAAAATATTATCCTGGCATTGCCTGTAGGAAATGAGTAAAACCATGAAAATCTTCAGGTAGGATAGTTCGTCTACGGGCCGGGATACGAACACGGGATGTCTCTCAAAGAAGAAGCAAGAGTGCCATCGCGACGTACAACCATTCAGACAAAGTCAACAAGCGCTCAGAATGCAGCAAATGGGGGAAGACAGTCAAGATTGTGTTGGAAGTCTCCTGCTCACATGGGAGTGCCGCCTCTCGCCCGTCGTTCAGCTATTTGTCCGTTATATAACAGAAACACTGAATTACACACTAGCATCGATTGAGTACCTTCTGCGAACCAAAGAAGCATTCTATATCTATTCGATCGAACTGTATTAAAGAGTAGTGGAAAACTCGCACTTTGTTTAATTACAGTCTTCAATAAATATTCTTTGAAACATATAACTGCATCAGCATCCATGCCTACCGTCCTCGCACCATCGGGGAAGTTAGTGAAAGAGTAACTTGAACCATGAGGATGGATACAGAGTAAGTTAGAACTGGTTTCACATCTCTCCCTCCAAACGTTCCACTCAACCACCTTTCTCAACAACCACGGACTTTCATCCGAGCAGGTCTGTACAGAGGGCACTAAGAACGCTTAAACGTCTCTCTTCTTCTAATCAAAACTTTCATTACAAAACGTTTTCAGCGTCTATTTTTCTAATCAGACGGTCGCTAAGTCCTTTTTCATCAGCTCTTCTTCTTACCATGAGGTTGCTAAAAGCTCGTCCATCACCTCTTGTCCTAGAAATGGACTCCCTGAAGCATTTTTCATCACTTCTTTTCATAAGCAGCTGGTCTCCCAAGAACACTTTCATCATCCCTTTTCCTCACCATGTGGTAGCTATTGATCATGCTTTCATCTCTCATTCGACACCCACTGGCACATCCATGTAAGAGCTACCAATACCTCCCCTCCCCCCCAAAAAATACTGATCCTGAAGATGGAAACTTATGTCTGCTGAAAAGTTGGATTATTGTCATAACCGAAGCTATGCGTAACTAAGTGGGTAGATGGGAGGCAGGATAGCTCAGCCGATATAGCAAGGGCTAAGGCCTGGAAAGCCGGGGTTCCATTCCCGACAGAGGCAACAGATTTTTCTACACTCCCCAGCGTCAAGACCGACTCTAAGGCCCGTCAAGCCTCATATCCAACGGGTAACGGGGGTTCTTTCACCGGGTGCAAAGAAGCAGAGACGTGAAGCTGACCACTCACCTCCATCTAGTGTCGAGATCAAGACTGAGTGGATCTATATCTCCACTTCCATTCGTCGTCATAGCGTGTCGCACAGTTCGTTAAGCACAGGGACTTTACGCCCTGCCTTCACCTTATACATCGTTCGGTTTCGCCACAGGAACAGCGAAGCAGTCAAAATATTCAAGTGTTAAAGTGTGTGGAATGTAAACAGAAAATATTGTGTTGAGAGTGACGAGGAAGAAGAATTACTGAATTTTAGAAAATTAGCCTTCAACCGGGGCTTAATATTCGTACTTTATCAGGTTCCTAAGTCTCACATGACGTAACTGCGTGGAATGCATAGGCATATGGCATTTTAATGGAAGTTCTGCGTCAGAGATTTCATACCAGATAATATTTGCTTTTCCACCTAAATCAACATGTCACATTTCGTTGTTACAAAACACCCTCAACAGGGGACCTAATCCCATGACAACGTAATCTCGGGCGTATCTCATTTGACGGGCACACATGTCTGCACTTTGGTCATCTGTGATCTCTGAACAAATCGATTACTCTTAAGGGTCGTTCCGTGTGAGGTCATCCAGAGAGGTCGCTCACCGTTTTAAAAAAAAAATCATATTTTGTACACTTACTTCTAAATATTCACACTTCAAAAATTTTTTAAAAAAATTGTAATCCGCTCGGTTCTTCCGGTACAGCCGTCTTTATAATGCGAAAAAACGCGTTTTCGGCTCAAATGGAGGTTTGCGTTATCTTCTGTATCTCGGTAACAATTGAAGCTAGAGACTCCAATGGAAAATCAATTTGTTCCTCATGATATGGACAACAAATCATATCAATACAAGTTTTTACTCAATTCACTTCCTCTAGATGTAATTAAGCTTGAAACTTACCTATCGATTTTGGGAAAAACGCTATTTTTTACCTTCAGAAACCAATGGGAGGGGGAAAGTATCAGATCTGTGGTTTCTACCCTTTGTTTTTACCTACATAGTGAATATAATCACGTAGTTTTGAACCCCATACCTAGTTTCCAGAATTTTCCAGGAGTTTTCAAACTTTGCTCTGGCTCCAAAATCGGCCATTTTTAACATCTCATATCTCCGGTGGAGAAGCTCCGAAAAATTTGAAATTCATAGCAAATAATGCTCTATTCGAGAGTAACTTGGAATTAAAATTACAACTTTGATATTCAACTAATAGCGAAGTTGTGAGCACTTTGAATTTTACCAAAAAATAATCAATACCTCAGCAACTGACTTACCTGCATCCAATAGTATTAGTTCTTTGTGTACTCCGATGAAAATTGTCCACTTTGTTTGAGAGTACACGTAGTTCAGCAAGTGTCCACTATCACGAATTCTTCGAAATCATCGGACTTGCATGTTCTATAACACCTGACCGTGTTTTCTTCCATAAGGACGACCCGGTGTTTTTCTCTTGTGTGGGGCACAGTTTTGCACTTTTGGAACATGCTTTTTAGAATGATTTCACTTCTTGCAACTTCCTCTTTTGGCACAAAAAAGCAAACTATCCCTGGGATATTCTCTGTGCAGAATATTTACAGTTCTAGCGGGCACATGATTTGATTTAAATGAGTTCTTTGAAGACTGGCTTTCGCTGCTTGCCTCTTCGTGGTGCTGCCAATGCCGTCACAGGCATTCTTCCCGTGCGAGGTGGCAAAGAAGTTACTTTCTGCTTCAAGTCCGAAGTCTTCATAGTGATAACATAAATTGGAAAGATTTTTTTCTTTTTATATTGGCTTCCAGCGCCATCACTGAAATGAATAACTTTCCTGACTGAAGGCACATTTACTTTTATATCGGCGATAAGAAATTTTTGGAACACATAAACTGTGGCTGTATCGTACTTTACATGATCACTGATTATACACAAGCTTCGGCATTTTGTTATACTGTCTGCCTTGAAGTAATACACAAAAGGGTGAAGTGTACACTGTTGATTTACCCAGTGGAAACTTTGAATCTTGTCTTGAACGAGAAACGAACAATTTTCTGCAAAATCTGTAAAATTCATAGTGCCCACAACTTCGCTATTAATTGAATATCAAAGTTGTAATTTTAATTCCAAGTTACTCTGGAATAGAGTATTATTTTCAATGAATTTCTAATTCGTCGGAGCTTCTTCGCCGGAGATATGAGATGTTAAAAATGCCAGATTTGGGGCCCAGAGCAAAGTTTCAAAACTCATGGAAAATTCTGAAAACTAGGTACGGGGTTCAACCTACGTGATTATATTCCCCATTTATGAAACAACAAAGGGTATAAACCACAGATCTGATACTTCCCCCTCCCATTGGTTTTTTGAAGGTGTAAAATAGCGTTTTTCCCAAAATCGATAGGTAAGTTTCGAGCTTAATTAGACCTAGAGGAAGTGAGTTGAATGAAACCTTGTAATGAGATGATTTATAGTCCATATTATGAGGAACAAACTGTTTTCTTATTGGAGTCTCTAGCTTCAATAGTTATCGAGATATGGGAGATAACGCAAACCTCCATTTCAGCCGAAAACGCGTTTTTCGCATTATAAGAACTTCGCTATTAGTTGAATATCAAAGTTGTAATTTTAACTTCATGTTACTCTCGAATAGAGCATTATTTGCTATGAGTTTAAATTTTTCGGAGTTTCTCCACCGGATATATGAGATGTTAAAAATGGCAGATTTGGGGCCCAGAGCAAAGTTTGGAGGCTCCTGGAAATTTTTGAAAAATAGGTACGGGGTTCAAAACTAGGTGATTATATTCCTCATGTAGGTAAAAACAAAGGGTAGAATCCACAGATCTGATACTTTCCCCTTCCAATTGATTTCTGAAGGTCAAAAATAGCGTTTTTCCCAAAATCGATAGGTAAGTCTGAAGGTTAATTACACCTAGAGGAAGTGAGTTGAGTAAAACCTTATAATGATATGATTTGTTGTCCATATCATGAGGAACAAATTGGTTTTTCATTTGAATCTCTAGCTGGAATAGTTATCGAGATACAGAAGATAGCGCAAACCTCCATTTCAGCCGAAAACGCGTTTTTTCGCATTATAAAGACGGCTGTACCGGGAGAACCGAGCGGATTACAATATTTTTAAATAATTTCTGAAACGTGAAAATGTGTAGAAATAAGTGTACAATTTTTTTAAGAATGGTGAGCGACCTCTCTGGATTACTTAACATGAAATGACCCTTAAGATGTCATGGTCATATTTATGGCTCTGCAATTACGCCACGTTTTGAAGTGCACTATCTCCTTGTATGTGACACACATACTGCGGTTATATCCACTATTTGCAGGAAAATTCTGCCTCCATCTTCAGGTCGAAGAGTAAACCGAGCAAACACTTCAGTAAACTTCTACGAGACTACATAACGCCATCTGTAGACAGAGGCAGTCATTCTCCTAAAACGTTAGTAAATTTATACCAGACTACATGGTGTCACGTTCCAGAGGATTTTCCTCTTCACAGCCACCACCGTGAGAACACATATCAATGATTTACCTCGCATTCTTCTCCTTATTCGAGGCTGCTGCATACAACTACTCAGCCTCACGAGGCTGATTGGACCCCGTTCCAGACCTACTACTTCCCAGAAAATCTGGTAGCCCCGGAAATCGAACCTGGGACCTCTAGATCTGTAACCAGGAACTCTGACCACTAGACCACAGAGGCGATCGACCACTGAAATTATTTCGTACTTTATGTGAAGTCCATACAGAAGAACGTTCGGTAGTCGTCCATGGTTCGGAATTATGCATGTTTAAACTGACGCCATAATGAAAAACCTGTAAAAATGTCTTCCATCTTCGAGTTTGCCATTTTTTTTTCATGCTGGTTCCTTACTTTGCTTATTCTTCAACCCTGAAGATGGATGCGACATGTTCCTCCGAAATATCGGCTGATTTTCAACGGACTACACGGCGCTATATCCCAGAAGACAGAAATCTTCCTAACCACCGCTGTGAGAACCTCAGATCCTACACAGCGCTATATCCCAGAAGATAGGAGTCTTCATAACCACCGGTGTGAGAACCTCAGATCCTACACGGCGCTATATCCCAGAAGACAGAACTCTTCCTAACCACCGCTGTGAGAACCTCAGACCCTACACAGCGCTATATCCCAGAAGATAGTACTCTTCGTAACCACCGCTGTGAGAACCTCAGATCCTACACGGCGCTATATCCCAGAAGACAGGAGTCTTCATAACCACCGCTGTTAGAACCTCGGATCCTACACGGCGCTATATCCCAGAAGATAGGAGTCTTCATAACCACCGCTGTGAGAACCTCAGATCCTACACAGCGCTATATCCCAGAAGACAGAACTCTTCATAACCACCGCGGTGAGAACCTCAGATCCTACACAGCGCTACATCCCAGAAGATAGTACTCTTCATAATCACCGCTGTGAGAACCTGAGATCCTACACCGTATAACATGAAATCGTTTGTGCCAAAGATCAGCTCTTCATGTAAATAGTTAATGTTGTGTTCAGTGTTCAAAACCCGAAAGACTGATTCAGGCTTAATGGGGCAACCTGTGAGCACAACTGTCCACTTAGCCACACAACTGCATTACGGTCCTATGTATTCTCGCGCGGTAGGGTACATTTCAAACCGAAATCTATTGCTATCAGTTAATACAGTCTCTGTAAGTAAAACCCAGTGACGTGTCGAATAGACGGCTCTTTAACTGTATGTCAACAGTTTAACACACATGAAGAGAGTGTGCTTTCATTGGAAATGACTGTACTACTTTAATTCACGTAACTCGAGTTGATGGAGCTCAATTGTAAGTGCTATTGGAAACATAACCTACGTCCTCAACAGCGAATTATGTAACCCATTTGCCACTTACTGTTGCCCTTCAGTGCTGCGCTACACACTGAAACACGGCTAACATCAGCGACTGCACCATGAAGACAACTGAATGGATTGACATCAGCATACAGGCATACTTCTGGACTCACGTTGGATACTTTCCTCAAATTATCGCAAATAAGGTCAAGCCCTCTGACGTCACGAACCCCCTTTAATTGATTATGTGTTATTATAATTCTTGTCCCACATATTTTATTTTAACTTTCACTTCCACTTATAACATCATTTACGTTTCATGTGTGAGGCATGGATGCCTTGTACTTACGTAATTATATAATTACGCATCATGCAATGAAGGCACAATGGGGAACGGAGGTATAACTCCACCATTCTCAACCTCTGCATTGAATGGAGGTGAATGTTAAGTTTCAAAAACCTGCAGCTTTAACCCCGGGGACAGATTCCCCAGGGACAGTCTGGACAGAACAGTGAACAAGAAAACTCTTGCACCTTCCGAGAATCGAACCCCCGCCGTCCAGCCCGTAGCCTCGTCGCTATACCAACTGACCTATTCCGCCTGCTGCTACAGAGTAAATCTATCAAATTTCGTTATAACCCTTGTTTCATGACATCTCACTCCATAGTGGAGCCATTTATGGACAACTGTTAAAACTAACTGTCGTGGCAGGCCGCGCCATAGGTCAAGCGGGTAGTCGCTGGCTTCCCACCGCGGCGGCCCGGGTTCGATCCCGGGTCTGGTCAAGTGGGATTTGTGGTGGACAAAGTGGCGTTGGGGCGGGTTTTCTCCGAGTACTTCGGTTTCCCCTGCCAATCTTCACTCCACCAATTGCTCCATCATCATAATCACCCGGGGCAGGCCACAATAGGCCA
This sequence comes from Cryptotermes secundus, assembly GCF_002891405.2. Classification (NCBI taxonomy): domain Eukaryota; kingdom Metazoa; phylum Arthropoda; class Insecta; order Blattodea; family Kalotermitidae; genus Cryptotermes; species Cryptotermes secundus. The sequence continues at coordinate 26,357 of NW_019727091.1, forward strand.
ATCAGTGGCCGCTGTGATGAGTGAACCCAGTTGGATTTCACCCCCCACTAAGCGAATTAAAAAAAAGAATTTAACTCTCGTGGCGAATTCAGAGTGGCATATCAAGAAACAAGGTGTGTCCCGAAATGCGGTACGTTGGCGATTTCGCGAGATACAGAGTGGGCTGAGGGGGACAGTGAGGGGGTTACATGCTGAGCTGCGGTGCGAAGCTCGTGAAGACGCACCACGGGAAACTTTTCAAAGAAAATGTGAGATAATGCATTGCTGGGAGCTGGCCGAGAGTACGGTGGCATGACGGGATTCACAGCCCTGACCGTGGTAACCTACTGCACTACACATGATTTATGCGTTGTGAAGTGCACTAATAAGCTCAATCTGGACAGTCGGTTGTTCTGTTTTACGGACTACCGTAAAGTGTTTTCCTTTGTTCCTTTACATAGCTAAGTCCCACGTGTTGCAAAACAGGAATGAAAAGAGGATCATCTCGATGCTGAATTCTACAGATCTGTTTCTACATGAGTTCAACATTAATGCGTACTCTCTTAATTCAGCGTATATAATTGTTATAACCGGGACACGCGGTACCGTAGTTGGTTGAGGCACTATGCTACAAGCCCGAAGGTCGCGGGTTCCAGTCCCGATGAGGTCATTGGATTTTTTTTCCAATTGACCTAATCTTCCAGCCGCACTATGGCCCTGGGGTCGACTCACCCTCTAACAGAAATGAGTATAAAGAATATTCTTGGTGGTAAAGGGCGGCCGGCGCGTAGGGCTGACAGCCTTCCCGCCATCTGTGAGCCGATTGTCTAAAAAATGTGGGACCCTCAACGTCTCACAACCCCATGAGCCCTCACGGCCTGTTACAGGGATATCTTTACTTATTTTTATTACCGATTGTAAGGAAATTAAGTTGGAAAGGCCGCCAGTCACATGGATTATCAGATTTCGTGGAAATCGGTCAAGTGGTTCAAAGTTTAAGCTGCGAGACACAGAAACAGACAGAAGCACACAGAGCATGGCAGTCTCATAAACGTACTGATCTAAGACGCAGACAAGGATAAGAGTAACTAAAACAAATTACTAATAAGATGCAAAGTGGAGGAAAGAGGGCTTTTATGGGCAATCATACTAATAGGACACTGTGATTCTTTCACTAATTACTCAAACATGTACCTTAGATACGGTCCGATGTGAAAGGTCTACCGTAAAGCAAAGTTTACGCTCTGAAATTTAAATTGCAAATTATGGCGAAAGTAGCATCCTCTTCACAACACAGATAAACTTGATAGTTAAAGATATTTTTGTCATGCATATGCAAATAAATAAGCTAACATTATGCCTGTGGTTAGTACCAATTTAGAACAAGGCACAGTAACATTATCACCACCGCGTTTATCTCGTGTTCAAAAGCCGAATACACGTTGCGACATCATTTTCATTCAGGTTCCATAAACAGTATTAGGTGGTAGAACGGCGAGTAACAACTGTGAAATATATAATTGAGACTTTGATAAATCTGAAAAATCACATGTGTGAGGAACTGGTTAAAATAAGAGCAAATTAGCGGCAAGAATTTTCCGGTAATGCGCAAAAGTTGCCAAAAATATGGAAACTGTAGGCTGTAGGCTAATATTCTTAAGGATGGAAATCGATATGGAATTCCATATCGGTATCGGAGGCATTTATATCGATATCGTATGGTTATAGGTTTAGGGATTTTCTGAAGTGGCAAGTAACTAATTAAATTCAGTCTTCAAGGATGCATGCTGTCTTTCTTGTATTACACATTATAGGGTAAACTGTTGGGCCTAAAAAAAACTCCGTGATTTTAGTCCGCAAGCGAACTATACCGACCGAGCGACCGCCGCTTGTCAGAGAAGTTAGTGCCAACTTTAGCGGATAGAGGACGGACACTTGCTTTTACTTCCAATGCACACAACCGTCACGGTTCTTCTTATATTTTTTCCTTGATATCCTAATTGTTTTTAATAAACAGACGTCCGGTTTCTCAGTATTTTGAAAGAAGTTAGGAAAATTTAAGCACTGCAAGAAATTAGGCGATATACCGAAATGCCAAATTTATATCGATCTCGAATACTTCTCCCTAACATTAAGTCATTCTGTCAACATTAACATTCCTAAATATTTGTCCTAGAAGTGTGTGCCATTTCGCGTCAGTTCCCCAAAGTTTATTTCCCGTCTTTATGGGTTTATCGTGAGACTGCTCATCTCACTCACGTCTATCTATCCATCTATCAAGGCAGCGCTATAGCTCAAGCGGTGAGTTACTGGCTTCCAACCGCGGCGGCCGGGTTCGAGCCCGGGTCTGGTCAAGTGGGATTTCTGGTAGACAAAGTGGCGCTGGGGCAGGTTTTCTCCGAGTACTTCAGTTTCCCCTGCCAATCTTCATTCCACCGAATTTTCCATCATAATCACCATGGGCAGATACAATAGACCAATCAGTGGCCGACGTGCCGAGTAGACCCAGCTGGACTCCACGCCCTACTATACGAATTTAAAAAATTTTAATCCATCTATCAAATCTATTGTCTCAAAGTTAAGCACACTATTCCATGGAATAGAATTCGCTCAGTTGGTCATAAAGTTCCTAGCCTCTTACGTTCTCAGAATTTAATTCTTGTTTTCAAAATAGTCCATTACTGGATTCTGTTATGAGCAAACCTGTGGCACGCTTATCGCAGGTTGCAGACCATTCTTATAAATAATAAGATCATAGTATATTCTAGAGAAAACCGATGGATAGTTCCTACATATATTATTATTATTAGTATTACAATATTATTATTATTGTTCAATGTTTGTTCCTCATCTAAAATTGTCCCTCTGCTAGATGTGCAGCAGCTGCTAATGTTGTATGCAGGGATTCACCCTGTGGCAGTAGAACTTACACTGCTAAACTCAAGGAAAGTCTATAACATAAAGGGAACAATACAAAACAAAATACATATATATACAATATATACTACATAAAACATATAAACTTGCCTAGCTGCAATAGTTCTTTAGTTACTTCTATTAAACCGAAACCCGAATGGGCTATTAATCTCATACAACAGCCAATCTATTTTACATCCTTCAAACAAACAAAGTTACGAATGTGGTATTTTTCTTCCAGACCTATTGCCTTGCAGCATTTCAGGGCTCGGTTGCGCTAGTAACGCGGACACCTCTCGGGTTCGTCTTTCCGTTCTTACCGACTGTAAAAAACTGAAAATAAAGGCCTTGGGTTGTCCTCCAAGGCTATAACGTTCATACAAAATTTCATAAAATCGATCAATTTTTTTCAAAAGTTTGAATGGGAAGAAACACATATACACACAGCATCGTGATCTCTCAAGCCTACTTTTAAGATGTTATGTTTGAATCTCGGTTCGGAGACTGTTAAATCTGAAGTTCAAAACTGGTTCCTCGGTCCAAATTTAAACAAGCCTACGTCCTAATTGCCGCCTTTCACGTTCTTCTCAATTCATCATTCCGAATAACCAGTTATTCAACACAACAAACGTGAAACCATCTAATAAAAATAAGGAAACAAGCTAAAAAGAGTGTTTAAGAACAAAATTATACCACCAACGCCATATTGCTCTTTTGCAATGACGTCTGTCCGGGTCTTCACTAAATCAGACTTTCGTAGTGGGGCGTATCAGTATGAGGCACGTTTCATACAAAACAGAAATTTCTACTGCGTTGTTTCATTGTGGTATCCTTGACTAGACTATGCAGGAAGGCGACTGGAAATGGCCTTGCTCATGCAGTATGATGAGGTATCACTCAGAACTTTTAATTCTTACGCTCAAATGGGTGTATTTGTCTGCATTTGGCGCGCTACCAGCAGTACTACCCATATCACAAACATCATAACTACACAAATTGCTTTCAATTACACTCATCAGTCGTCAAATGAAGTCATGAAAAACTGACTCATTCAGTACGAGTATTAGTTTAAGAGCGTAATTAACGTTAAAATGTGCAGAAATAACGGGACGGTAGTAAAGTGAACAACAGTTACCAGTTTTACTGACCTCGTCTCTAGACTTTATGAAAAAGTACAACAGAACAGGCCTGTATTTGTCTCTCACAGTAATGGAAAAACATACAGACTGGTCGAAAAGCAAGTTAACCTAAAATATTCTCTCGTATAAATGGGAACGTTCAGATTTAAGCTTCCAGGTCCATTTTTAGAACGGTATCACAGGTTCTGTGTTGGGCACTGAACATGGAGCATCTCATTTCGAACAGTTTTTGTAAATCCAGAAAGTTATAAAGAAATGTATAATGTATTTTAGTGTACATTTTATTAACCAGTTAACTGATTTGTAGGCAATTCTTTATATTGAGAGCCTCATGAGAACAGGATGCTAAGGCGCATATTTGGACAAAAAAGAGAGGAAGTGACTGACTGAAGCTGGAGGAAACTGCAACAGACTTAACGCATAAATTTGGCGCAGACAGAACCTGCACTTAATAATATTTCCACAAAAATAAAATAAAATAACAGTATTCATCTGTTGGACTAAAAATTAATCCATGCAATAGGAAAGTGAGCTTTATAAGCTTTATCTGTATTGGTTACCCGCCTACACAACAAATTCTAGGCGGTGCACTATCAACTAATTAATCTCTATTTCTTAAAGCACGACATGTTTACAGCCACCTGCTCAAGCTGGTTGATTGCTCGCGGATTTTTCTACCCTGAAGATGGAGGCGATACGTTCCTCCGAAACGTGGGTTCACACAAGATCCACACGGCGCCACATCCCAGAAAACGGCATTCTTCATAGTCACCGCCGTCAAAAACTCGAATCTTACACATGTGTCGTTCATGTATATAGATCATAACCATGTGCAACAAATTTATTTTACAAATATGAAATAAATTCAGAGATTTCATATGCAGTAGCAGCTGCGACATCCGGTACTAGCCAATCCGCGGCGCTCCATTTTCCGGAAACTGACCATGTTATGGATATGAGGATTAAAAGCTCGAAATGCTGGTGTCTTGTGTCCTTTATACTGTCACGTGTTTATGGTTCCGTGACTAACAGTAACGGGTTTTGGATTGGATGATAGGATTTATTGACGCCTTCTTTTACAATCTCCCTTATTCACAATCAATTACAGCGCTATCGCTAATCTGCCCACTTCACAAATCACTAGGACACGCTGCATTCTCTTTACTGGACTATAACTGTCTTCTTGTCTACTGAACTGCCTGAGCGTTCTCACGTGTACCGAATAGAGGTCACCACCTCCAAAAGTTTCCCTCTTATTGCGTGCCTATCCGTTGCTGCGGAAACGTGCCTAGCGACCATCAACTCAGCAACGGACGTCCTTTCATTTCTGAGAGCGTAACCTCGTAAATGCGTTTACCGAGCCGTTGCCTAGCAATAGTCATATGCGTCACATTAGCATATATATACAATATTACGTAAGTTGTGATAAAATGGAATAGAAAATGTGGCAGGGAACAGAGGACACGATATCAAGAGACAAATAAAACAGATCTGTCCATGAGGTTGTTACGTGCACTGAGATATATATTTCGTACAAAAATTATCGTAATCGACATGCCTTTGGGCCCGGAGGTGCCGGGTATAGTTAACTTTACGGTAATAATTCTCGTTGGAAATTAGATCTACCTCCAATAATTGTCGTGCTAAGTGTACAACATAAGGTAAAATGTATAACTAACGAAAGATATATTATGGGACAGTCCACATATTTTTATTGCTAGTGGGGTGGGACTAAGTCCCTGTACTGCGGCCACTTCTGGCCTATTGTATCAGCCCCAGATGATAGGCGAGGGTGATTGTGGAGCAATTAGTGGAAAGAAGATTGGCAGGGGAAACCGAAGTACTCTGAGAAACCCTGTCCCAGCGCCACTTTGTCCACCACAAATCCCACTTGACCAGACCGGGGATCGAACCCGGGCCGCCGCGGTGGGAAGCCAGCGACTAACCGCTTGAGCTATGGCGCGACCTGATTTGTATACTAACAAATACACTTTAATTTGAACGTGGTTCAAATAAAGTTTAAAACTTAATATTAACAATTAACAATTAAAAATTAAAATAAAATTAGAATTAAGATAGGGATTAAGTTATATATAACTTATACGTCTTATTTAGGACTTTGTGACCGCTACATATCCGTGTCCGTGTTGTTTGGTTGTTCCACTGTGGTAGTGACGGTTGTGATTGGGAGTAACTGCTTGCTGGGATCTTTCTTTAGAATCTGGGTCGTGTTGGTTTTTGACCTTCCTATCATCGTGTGCTGGCTATACTCGTCACTCAGCGTATCACTCTCTGCTTGTTTGTATGTGGACTTGGATATTCAAATTTGATGTTGTGTGTGTATATATATACATATACATAGTTCCCCGTGGTGGTGTTATTGTGCTGTAGCGGTTCTGTCTGCACTAACGTTGTACATATAACTAACGTACAATTAATTAGTTGGTATTTGTTGATTTACTACCTAAAGTTTGTTATGTATACGGCTGTTCACTACAATTAATTTACTAGCACACAACAGTATGAAAAAACTGAAGTTTATAAGCCTCGCTCGGAGTTACTTGTTTTAAGCTATTGAGAGCGCAGGTGGGTGGACAATATTAAAATGGATCTTAGAGGGATAGGATGGGATGGTATTGATTGGACTGATCTGGCTCAGGATATGGACCAGTGGAGGGCTCTTGTGAACACGGTATAGAACCTTCTGGTTCCATAAAATACTGGGAAATTCTTGAGTAGCTGCAGAATTTGCGGCTCCTCCAGAAGGGCTCGACTCCATGAGTAAGTAAGTAAGAAAGATATTGAGACATGAGCAGGTAAACCGTCAGTCGTAAAGTAACTATAACTGACTGTTTAGCCGGTCGAGAATGCGGCTTGATCTCATGAGTTAGGTGCGAGACAGTCGCCAGCCAGCGAGGACAGGAGCAGTCGAACACGGAAGCTGAGGAATCTACATTTTTGGAAACCGTAACCTAGCAACGGCTAATGAAGACAAACTGAGAAGAGACTGTGTTGTAGTGCGAAGTCGATACGTGATAATATTTTACCATTCGATCCAGCAGAAGTGAGAATCCATTTCAAAAGTTTTGCCTTCAGACAAATTGGTTTCATTATTGGTAAGGAATTGAAAAAACTATTGAGGCGTGGTAGCCTTCAGTACCATGACATCCATTACATGTTTCATACAATCCGTCAATTGTCTCAAACGTTCCGAACGGAGGCGAGCAGCGCATGCGCACACAAAATCCTGATATTTTATGCCTACTTTTCTTCACAAACGAAAGTAGATGAGCTAAAAATGGTGCGTGCATGGGAATAATGCGTTGCCTATACTAGCACGCACTTCCGTTGCAGTGTTACGAAGTAAATAAGAACTCAGTATTTCCGAATCATGAGCACAGTTCCTCACTACAGCTACTAGGGCTTACCTGTTGCAGCTCTTATAATTTAGTGGTAAATTAAGAGACTGTAGACAATATTAATGTAGAATGACCATAAATTCCATTTATTCAGTACGATGCATTTGAGGTTCTCACACAGGTGAATGTGAAAGATACATACTATCTTCTGAAATACAACGCAATCTAGGCCGCAATAAGTTCGCCAACGTTTCGGAAGAATATACTGCCTCCATCTTCACGGCCGAAGAGTAAACCGAGCATGAAACCAGCAAGAAGAACGTGACAAAAAGATCCCCTTGTTTCTTGTCTGACTCACCCTTCGACCTGATGATGGAGGCAGCATATTCCTCTGAAACGTCGATTAATTTCTATCGAAATATGCCCCAAATTATACCACTCTTCATGTATAAGCTGACCATCAACTGCGTGTTCCAGTAAGGAATTATTAACTGACAATTTCTATGTCTCACAAAGAAGCATGGAGCCCTGCCGAAGGCCACATGCGGTCACCAACCCTACTTACCACGATGACGTCCATGACCTACAGCGACACACGAAATCATAAAAATCTTCAATCAGGACAACTAGTTCCAAGCTATTGAACAAGCATCCTCAGAAAGCGAATGGGCTGCTGTACAAGTGGACGTAACTGATTATTTGCGAATCTAGCACGAATGAAATTGACTTACAACAGTCAAACAAATTCTAAATGTAAAAAACCGTAAAATACCAACTGCTACTAAACATACTGCGGCATGGCAACGCACTGCCAGGCAAGGGCTCGATAGACAACGTTTCAATGTTTATAGCTTGTTGCTAGGCAACAGTCAGCGCGTCACTGGACTGACAAGATAGCTTTCAAGTAACTGGTTTTCTATGGAGGTCCGCACCGCGACCGTTGCTATGCAACGGATCGGCAAACAAACCTCAACAATAGGGAGACTATAGCCGCAGCTATATAACGAGAGCTGTGATAAGTTCAGAGCGAGTTATAACTATAAGTAGAGTGACAGAGTGACAGAGTGACACAGTTCAGTAGATCCGAGTTACGAGAAATAGTAGCGGCGGAAGCACGTGAACAGAGCGAACTGGAACTAAGAGTGACAAGAGTTCAGTTCCGAGTTCTCGGTAGGAGACAGCCACGGAAAGTTTGTCCACCTGTGAAGACTTATAAACTGTGATTAAAAGGCTTCATTCATGTGTAACACTTGGAAAGTGTGATTAAGTGAGATTGTTATACTTCTTGCGTTTTAGTTATGATACCAGGTGAGGACCAGTGTGTGTGTGTGCGCGCGCGTGCGTGTAAATCAACGATGACGTTGTATTAAAATGTCATTAAGAGAGATTGTAACCGAAGTGCCAATAAATCCAATCATCCGAACTAGAACCCGTCATTATCGTCACGCGTACCACCCTACACGTTACAATAGTATTTATATAAAAGAGTTTAATCGCCTCTGCTGGATTGAACTGTAACAACATGACTTGTTTATTATTGCTTTCGTTTCTGCACTTTCTACTCTAATTTTATGTACTTCCGTACAAGGTTTCATTAACTTGTTTAATATATAAAGTGCAGAGCGTTAAATAAAACGGCAGTAATTCGGTGTTTACATCCAAGCCACCCTTGGTTTCCAGATTTTATTATTCATAACGTTTTGTTATGTTTATGCTAAGCAGTAACTACTGCTTAATTAGTGATACTTTACAAGTATAATAATACCAATAATACGGAGGAATACTGACATCTTCAAGGGCCGTATTTCGCTTGCTGCGATATTTGCAATATTCCAGTTTATAACGACTAATTATTTTTGTGCCGGTCACGGTAGCCGAGCGGTCTAAGGCATGTACTGTCTTCGCTCGCTTGGAAACCGGGATCGTGGGTTCGAATCCCACTCAGGGCATGGGTGTCTAGTTTGTGTGTGTGCGTTTTTCTGTGTTTGTGTACAGGTAGAGGCCTTGCGACGAGCTGATCACCCGCCCAAGGAGTCCTACCGAATGTGTAACATCTAGAAAAACCGAAGTGAACGGAGAAGTTCATAGAGGTAGGCCTAGGCCCACTGGGGCTGTAGTGCCAAGGGAAAAAAAAACATTTTTGTGGCCTTAACTTTCATCTCTTTTTTCCAGAGTCTTTAGGCCTTGCCTTGCACATTTTGACACTATTTTCGCGATATCTGCAGTACCCATTATGTTTGCACTGTACTGTCTATATTTTTCGTATCTCGTATTTTCTTCCGTGCTTGCCTGAAACTCGCTTTCTTATTTCTGCCGAGCACTTTAATAAACCTATTATCATCATGATCATCAACATAAGCACCACCATCACCACTACCATAATTAATTCACAAAGCGAAGAGAAATAGTTGCATTATGGAACCATGTATGGATAACTGTTAAAATTAACTGCTGAACATATACCTGATTGTATGGCTAATTTCGAGCGTCGCATCATGAAATATGGAACGGCCGAAATTTAGTAGGTTTGCCCTAAATGGGCGTTTCGTAATAGCGCTTGCTGTGTCTTCGAAAATCATACAATTGAATTTGTAGCCCATTAATGTGCTTCGCTTTAAACCTAATTTACTAAAGCAACTGAAAGCTAAATTTGTTCCAATGCTTAAACAGCGCCCATGAAGGCATAAATCGAGGGGGAGGGATAAGAATAGCTCCAAGCGTTCTTATAACTCGCACTAGGTGGAGGTGAGTTGTCAGCACTGCAGCTCGCGATCCCCATTCAACAGCAGGCCGAAAGGACCACAGAATCGGTCTAAAAGCAGTAACAACGAAAAATCTCTGCCCCGTATATTTACTCGTAGTGTGTATAGGCTGTAGTCGTATTTTAATTTATTGGCTACAGTTTTTAAATTTAAAATTTAAAATGTCCTTGTCTCATGGCTTGTCATATCGTCCACATTACTCGCGAGCATAGCAAGTCACACGAGCATGAGTAATGTGGATGCGCCTTAAGGAATCGAAACCTGGTCGTCCATCCCGTCACTGGTCTATATGCTGACATGCATAGGTTACTTCATAGCGCTGCAATATTGCAGGAGATGATAAGAGGACTGTGTCACATCAGTGATTCTCAGCCTCCTCCATTTTGAGTCCCATCGGCCATTTTGTCAAAAGACCGTGGTTCCAACATACAAAAATATAGCTCTCCTCCTTCCTAAAGAACTGTACCTTTTACAACTATATGCATTTTAGTGTCATGTTAATCATTAATGGAAATTCTTAAAACCTTAAACATTCTAAACGTTGTTCATAAAACGTTGCACTGTTGTAATTATATAAAAAACATAATTATGTTGGCAGAAGTATGATGGTGTAACTTTAATGAGAAGTACAACTATTGTGTTTCTGGGCATTATCCATTGTCCTGTTTTTATTAAAAACCGGTCCGGAGATAAGGACTAGCCCTTTCAATTGGGTACATCCAAGTAGATTCCACCTGAAGACGGAGACAGAATTCAGTCTCCGAAACGATGTATGATGTTTTAAATAAAAATATGACGATGGATAATGTCCAGAAACAATTTTAACAATATACCATCGCCACAAATGTTAGATCTTACTGAAGAGAAGCCTGTGTTTAAAATGCTGGAAAGTTTTTGTGTCACTGAATCTTGTGAGTGAGTTATTACTTTCTCGACCTCTCGTCCCACGCACCCGACCAGGAAGTCCCACCGCAGGGACCAGTCACACCAGTTGAGAAATGCTGTCTTAGATGGTAATGAATGGCGCAGAATGGGAGAGGGAGGACGAAGGATTCTCGCCTGGAGTGACGAGTGTTCCAGTCTAGGCAAGACTCGAATTAATTCCTCCCCAAACATATTGCCACTGGCCCGATGTGCTGTGAATAACAGGAAGATGTTCTTCCTGAGGTCTCCAGTCAGCAATATATACACTTCCACGCCATGTTCTAAAAGAAATCAAATAAATACTTTTTTTCAGAACTTCATTTCGTCTGTTTTGCATGGCTATGAAACTTGGTCTCTCTTCTTAAAGATGGATCAAGGATGTTTGAGTGTCAATGCCCGGACGTATGTGTAATATAAAAGGTAAAGTTGTCCCTGTGATTAATAAATTAAGCACCACGCCATGAAGACGTATAGGCGAGCAAAGGTACAGCTCTACCATCCTTGACCTAGCCACTAGATGGAGGTGAGTGGTCAGCTTCACAGCCCTGCCGCTTTACCCCCGGGGAAATAGCCCCCGGTACCAGTTGGATGGTGGGATGGTGGGCTGGTGGGCTGGTGGGCTGGTGGGGCCCATAGCCGGTCTGGGTGCTGTGGAGTAGATAAAAGAATCTCTTCCTCCTACTAGGAAATAAACCCCAGCCGTCCAGCCTGTAGCACGTCGCTATACCGACTGAGCTACCCCAGCTTCTGCCCGGGTGTCTATGACATGTGGAAATTAAAGAGTTCTGTCTGCTGGAACATAACGCCACATAGTCCGCTGAAAGTCAACAGATGTATCGGAGAAACATGTCGCTTCCATTTTCAGGATCGAAGAATAAGCCAAGCAAGAGACCGGCATGAAGCAACATCTTGCTGCCTTTCGACTGACTACACGGCGTTTTATTTCAAATAATACCACTCTTCATAACCACAGCTGTAAGATCTTCAAGTGCTGAACACTCAAGTTCCAACTGAAGACAATCGCACAATCAACTTATGTGCCTTAAACTAACCTCACCCACCTACCTAACCTAACCTGCCACACTGACCTAACTGAAACTAGCGAACATCACAAAATTTGCCGACCATTCAGATATAAAGCAAAACAATCAATGACAAAAGGAAATATGGGAATAAGCAAATACACGCAGAAAGACGCACGAAAAATAGGAAGGCATCAGGTCAACGATGCATTTGCAGACGCAGACGCTTCGAAATGCACTTCAGAACATGGTGGGGAAGAGAGACACACAATTACGTATACACATCGACACCGACCTCATGGTTTACCTACATTACAAGAGCAATGATGCAGAAGCGCAGGCAACTACACCATATTTAACTTAAAATAATCACATTCAATTCAAAAGGTAAGCTAGCTGGAATTCTCCTAAGAGACAGTCGAAGCACAGGGATTACGACCTGTCTTATACGAGCTCCAGGTCCCATGGCGAGCAGACAGGCCTCGTTAGCCATGGTTAGGTAAGCTAAGGGAAGGAAACCCTCAACAAAAGCCCCCAAGAGGTTGATTACCGCCTGATAACCTGCTCAAGTAAAAACACATAGTCACGATTCTCAAAGACGCTTCATGTTCGAGAAAGGAAAGGAATAAAAGATTCAACCCATGCAAATGATGATGACATTCAATTAAATGGCACAACAATATCTCACACTGCAATGCAGACTCGGTATTACCAACATAAAAAGTTGAATATTAGACAGAATAAGTCATAAACATAGGCCAACTTAGGAACAATAAGGCAATAACGAGGATTTACAAAAATAGATATGGCTAATATAAATTACAATTTTTATTAATATTTTAGGGAGTTCGCAAAGAAAAGTTGTGCCCCTAGTAGCTTCTCCGTGACCGTATGTCCGTCGGTCCCCCTGACAGGACACAACTCGAAAATGGCTGAAAGATTTTCATGAAATATTGTAACGGAGCGACATGATGTGTTTTCTTGATCAATAAGTATGCGAAGTTCCGTGGACTTCACAGTTGAATTAATTATAAACAGTTCGATTATTATACAACGCGTTTCGACCCATCATCGGACTGCACGTATCGTCGCCTCAGCTACATTTGCCGATGTTTATAGGCTTCAGTCTGGACTCATGTTTGGAAACAGGTGGCATAATAAAGGAACTGAATATAATTAATTCAACTGTATACTGTAACTGTATTAACGGAACTTCTCTTATGTAGTGAGGAGTTTCACTAATATCTGTTGATTAAAACTATGCAATACTGGACACTTTTCGTGAAGACCTACAAGCAGTTCTGGGCGCATATCGAGCCTACACCGCATAACTCGCTAAATACAGGTATTTACCAGAGCGAAACATGTTTCGAACACAAGCTGTAAACAAAAACGAAACATACACTTTATACTCAATACATCTCTTGCGTACGTTTTACGACTTACGAAACAATCAAACACACGTGAGTGAGCACGGCAGAATCGTTACACCACGCTTAAATTTCCTAAACTGTTGGATCTGGGGTTCTCAAACTATGACTAAGAAGTGTACTATCTTCTGAAATATAATACCATATAGTACTGTATAAGATATGATAAACAAGTCTGTTTTTCGACTCTGAATATGGAGGCAGTATCTTCTTTCGGAACGTCGGTAAACTTCTACTGGGCCACAAGTCACATCCCATAAGATATTAATCTCCGAAAACTACTTTCCAGGAACTAAGCGTGGAACCTCATACCCTTACTGTCCCCGTCTCGTGCTACGAAACACGAGTGTCTCGACGTCCCAGGCAGAAAATGTAGGGCAACAGTCTGTGAAGCTCACGAGAGATCGTATCTTTAGCAACAAGTGAAGAAGGTTCAGAGAACACCGTGCAGTCTGCCGAGTTCGTGGCCTCGTGTTTCGGTCCCTGAGATTTGACGCTGTGCAGTTTGGTAGGCAGGTACCAATCTTCAGAGGAGGAACCGAATGTCTCCATCTTCAGGGAAAACATACCAAACTACACAGTTCAGAAGACCGTAATCTAAACCCTCACCGGCATGAGAACCTCAAATAACAGTGCAGCCTCAGTTGCCATGCAGCTCAAATCCAGTATATTTCTGCTCATTTTTCAGGGCCAACACTATGGAGGTAATAAAATTAGAGTGAGAATACACTAACCTCGTCCCGTTCTACATAAACTGAAAACATAATGGAAATATGCTAGTCAGTCTACTATGTTTCATTACAGAAACTAAGGCTATTTTATCAACTTGTATCATCTGGTACTGGCAATCTACATAAAAAAGTGTTGGAAAATTTTATTTTATGCAAATACAACACTGCTTTGAGCGGAAATTCATGACTACATTCTTTAAAATTAAAAAAACTCCACATTTTAATCACCGAGTATATTTATGTATTTGATACCATTCTCAGGATAAACAGCTATTAGTTCCTACACAGAATTAACCATTTGATTTTGGTAATACAGAAGCGATGTCTTCTGTGAGATTGGAACTAAACTTCAAGTAGTATTTACATGAAATTCATAGTTCAAAGGGCTCAACAGTTCTCCGTAAAAACAGTACGTAATATAGTTTTCATTAAGTCTATAGCTTATATTTGAATTATATGAATCATTTTGTGGGTACTGTGTACAATAAACAAAATAAAGGAAATGTATTTTAGAAATATGCAGTGTGTGGTTAGCTTCGAAACTAGAGTTTTGTATCTGCAATAAAAGAACACCAAGGCTAAAGAGTTACGTAAAATAGCAATGCAAAATATACATAGCCCTAAAGACATATGTGTTTACTCAATGTTGGAGTACAGTTGCTAACTCAGTGATTCCTTCTTATCGCTCAAGGAACTTCAGCCGAGCATCTGTGGACAATTCAAGCATAATAAATGCAAGTTCGTGTAACTGCTTAGACAAAGTAGTACAGTCTATAACATCAAAAACATATTCAAAAGATTTTTACGATGGCCTGTAATAGGCCTACCAGAGGAAAGAGGCAACAGTTTATTTCATGGGGATCTGTGACCGAGATTTCATAGTTATGAATTTTTATATGATTATTATTAAAGAAATGAGATATAATAGTAATAGTAATAATATAACTACCCTCCATCCTCAGCACAGTAGAATTAAATAGCCCTGACGTGTATCAAGAGAAGCAGCAATTATCATGGAAGCACAAATGAGAAAACTTTCATGGGCTTATTACAATATCTGTTACACTACAAGTTCCGCACAATCACATTATAACTTCTCGTGTTTTATATAGCACATTATTAAATCCATTCTTTGTTCGTGCTCTGAGCTGGACCGGATTAATCGGAGCGAGATAGGCTAGCTGCTCCATGGCCCCAGGGCCTTTTATAACAAATGTATCTGAAGTTCGCCTTTTATTTCAGTTGCCAGTAACTGCGCATCCCATTCATATTCAGCTGCCCCGCGACCCTGTGCGTATAGCAACAGTTAGAATGTGGCCTGTACATGTTCCAGGGTCCGATACTGACTCCAAGGAATTTTGATCTGCGAGATTGTTTCAGTGTGAAGTCGTGTTTTATATTTATACACTTACCAACCGTCCATAGAATTAAAGTAATGTAGATAAGTTGTAATGCAAGAATATCCTCCTGGGAGAATGCGTTTTTCGTTGAATGGCATTACACAAAAAGTAACTGAATTATGTTGGTATATACTACGAGGCGGAGGCCGGTCACGGTAGCCGAGCGGTCTAAGGCATGTACTGTCTTCGGTCGCTTGGAAACCGGGATCGTGGGTTCGAATCCCACTCAGGGCATGGATGTTTAGTTTGTGTGTGTGCGTTTTTCTGTGTTTGTGTACAGGCAGAGGCCTTGCGACGAGTTGATCACCCGCCCAAGGAGTCCTACCGAATGTGTAACATCTAGAAAAACCGAAGTGAACGGAGAAGTTCATGGAGGTAGGCCTAGGCCCACTGGGGTTGTAGTGCCAAGAAAAGAAAATACGAGGCGGAGACCACATCTCTACACTGAGTATTACTTGGCGGGTAGCATTCAGGGCGAAGGCATATGAAAATGAAAGTACAAAACTGGGGGAAAGTGGTACAGGGCAAGCCTATCAAATTCTTGTCATAATTTATATTGTAGTACGACACTATTGAAGTAAGCGTGGAAAATATATCCAATTTCGTAGTTGATCTTAGGTGTCGTGCCATGAAATAGGACACGTCGTCAAATTGAATGCGTTCACCTGCAGCAGCTACGCTTATACACTGAATTACAGTTAGACTCCCTCTTAATAAAACATATTACTAACATGACCACAGTGTTCCATATGTAACCAGTAAACGTTCAAATCATATATTTTCCAAATTAGAGCGTTCTTGGCTCCCAAAAGGATATAAATTCTTTCTTCGGACCTTATTAATGACCCTGTGTCTGCCAGTATTTCCTCTGATTCAGTTGTGGGCAATATAATAAAGTGAGTTCTTCTGAAAGCGTGTACTGAAGCCGATGATTCGGACGCTCTCATCCTCAAGTCGGACAGAGCCACACCGCGTAAGTTCGATTCACAATTCACGCCAGCGCTATCTATAAAACTCCCTGTACAGATTTACATGAAATTCTGAGGAGTAAGTTAACTCCTTTAAACTGCAACGGCAGAACGTACAACGAACAGTGGGAGGCTCGTGGTTGGAAGAAGAGAACGTGTTCTACTTTACGAGTCTTCTAGAATCTGGCAGGAGAGGCAACGAAAACCTCGAAAATACCTCCGTAATCCTTGGGGTTAGAAGCAGGAGGGCTATATTCAAAGTCGCCATGGACGTTAGACTGCAGGCCATGTCATTATTCGAGTTTTCCTAACTCGTCTTCTACAGCACCAACACGACGGTTGTTCAGATTTCAAGATGAAATATCACATTTGCCATTCAATCTAGGATCTTCGGATTCTGAACTGCGATAAATCTGACGAAAATAAACAACTACATGAAGCAAAGTCCTTCCGAAGAAGTCACAATGGCTCAGATACTCGGGAAATTCTCATTTCCTTAAGATTCGTTTGAAAACTGTGATGCATCTGTGCCCAGTTTCCCAGCTGATCCCTTCCCATTCAGGGTCTCCTACTGAACTTTGTACCAATTTGTCTTAACCCACCCCCGTGCTACAAGCCATGCCCATCTTCAGCATGCGATTTTATACAACTCTGACCCTTCCTCAAACTTGGTTAAAATATTCTCCCCAGTAACCCATCCTCGAACAGGTAACAGGTAAAGCTAGTGTGAACGTCCATAGGGTTATAAGACGTCGAGGTTCCCATATTATCTAGACAATCGGCTCACAGATGGCGGTGAGGCTGACAGCCTTACGTGCCGGCCGCCCTTTACCCCCAGGAAGATTTCTGATACTAATTTCTGTTATAGGTTGAGTCGACCCCAGGACTACAGTGCGGCTGGAAGGATCAGGTCAAGGTCAATTGAAAAATCCAATGACCTTATCGGGAACCGAACCCGCGACCTTCCAATTTGTAGCATAGTGTCATACTACGTACTTTCCTCAACGCAAGACACAGAGTTTCACATCCATACACACCAACAAGTAAAATTATATTTTTGTATATTTCAAGCTTTACGTCTTCAGGTAGGAGACGGAAAGATAAAAGATTGTAAACTGATTTTATTACGAAAGTGAAAACTAATACCAATGATAAAATGTGAAATAACTGAATCGGTGTAACCTGAAACGTACAACTTAACACCGAAGAGGTGGCTTTCTGAAAACCCCACTGACTTCCATTCCAAAGATTCCGGTTGGAATTCTGCCTAAACCAGTACCGACTATCCTGCACACCACACTGATGCTAAATAACCCGCAACCGATGCAACGCCGTTCAGTCACCTAGTGTCTATCCACAGAGTTCAAGGGCATCGCTCCTTCTCTCGGGTACGTACATTCCTCAGCTGCACGCAAGGTAGCATATTTTTAATTAGTTTCCGTGCAGTGCTTTGCCTGCGGTTGTTGCGATGTCCGTATGGGACTGAAATGCTCATTCTGACCCGACAACGTCTACCGTTCTCCTGATCGCTTGCATCTTATTCTACGGATTTCATTTCGTCTTCTGTTAGAATGGCTTTGGGATCCAATCAGTTTATCATTCTGCGCATGCCCGGGGGCCAGGTGGCCAGAGCGTAATTCTAACCACTCGCCTATATCAAGAGCCGAGGTTAAGAATTCATTAAGCATCACCTTCACGCCCCACACACCTCATGCTATTGTCACGTGTCCGGGGTTCCGCGACAAATAATTGTGGATTCAGGATTATACGAAGCTGTTTATTGGATAACTCGTTTATAATTACAACTACAGTCACTCTGAAATAGCGTCTTCCAGACGATGAGACGTGACTAGTCCGACGTCTCTGATCTGACCTTCTTTCTGATCTTCCCTGATCTCAACTCCGCTCCAGTCTTCTCTGATCTCTTTGTCTTGTGTTCCGTTTGGTCTCTTATCTTCCACAGTCGGACGGACTAGAAAACATCTTCTCGAAGGGTATTCGTTGCAGCGGGAACTGCAGTAGTTCTGACTTTCACTCCCGCGTTAGGCTCCCTGCACACGAGCGGCGCGGTGACGTACCGTTACAGGCGTGCGGTTGAGAAGTACCAGTATCCATATGAACCACTTCACACNTTGCCGCCTAGGCAACAAGGTATTCGCTGTTCGTTGTTGTATGGGAAACATAGCTACTTAGCCGTTGTCTAGCAGTGGACGCCCGCTCAAACATTCTGGCTTCTAGGCGGTACACCACAATATGGTTCTTAGTCACATAAGAAATTTTACCTCTTTACTGAAATTATCTTAAAAATCATAATTCTGAAGAGTTCTATCTTCCGGGATATAACGCCGTGTAGTCTATTAAAAGTAAACAGACGTTTTGAAGAAACATATGGCCTCCGCCTTCGGGGTCAAAGAATGGGCCAAGCAAACTCTACTTGCCATTGCTTCATGCTTGTTTCTTGTTTGACGTATCCATCGCTGCTTGCTGTTTTCTTCCTTGACTTCTTCTCCGACCCTGAATATGAAGGTGATATAATATTCCGAAACGTCGGCTTTCTTTCAACGCACTAGAATACGTTACATTGTAGAAGACAGAACTCTTCAAAACCACAGCTGTATTTAACCTCAAATTCCATATATAATTCTAAATTGCAGATTCTTATTTTTCACAGCAAGAAGCTAGCTATGACCCGCAGGGCTAAATGTCCCGCACTCTGGGATAGCTGGTTCAAACAGTGTTCCAGGCATAGATGTGAGAGTGCTGCCAGATGCTCTATTTTATGGGTCAATACTTGCTTAATGGTGAATCATTCGAGTGCTACAACACGTGAAAGCAAAACCGCTATCTCAGATTTTGTTCAAAGTCAAAACTGACCACATAGTTTAGACCCTCTACTAGAAGAATAAACATAGAAAGACAACTGACGTTAGCTTTCGTAATTGGTCATATTGTGGCGATTTCGCTCAAAGCAAAAATTGTCAGGGCACAGAAACACCCGTTGCTAGGTAATGGCCCGTATACATGCAGCAGAGGTACGCGTCAGTTGCACTGTTGCGTCACGCGACAATAAAAGAGGTGCTGCAAGCGGTGTTCTCTGTGGGCCCGCTCCGCGCTCGTTTCTACGCAACTGTGCGGTAACACAACTCTGCAGCAGTGAATCAATACACAACAATACAGGAAGCGGTATTTTCTGTGGGTCCTCAAAGAGGCTCTATAACGAGGATCTCACGCACAGAGTAAAATAACCCCGTGTGGAGGCAGGGTCGAATACCTCCACCGTGACCCTGCGAGTCGTAGGAGGCGACGAAAAGGGAAGTCTCAAATCTGAGACAGTAAAATATGGTCGCGAGTCTCAAGGGACTCGGACCTGAGAAAGACTGCGCTGGTAAGGGCCAGCAGCATATACAAAAGACAGACCCGTCCTCTCGTGAGAGAGGGCGCCCACAGGAACAAGACCGTAACTGTCAAACGGTAATAATTAATGAGCCCCAGATGGGGCTGGACACCAAGACTTACTGACTCACTGACTGTCAGTCGCAATGTGACTCTGACTCTGACTTTAACTTTGACTTTGACTTTGACTTTTGAGAGTAAAATCGTGAGAATGAATCTGTTCGCGGTATAGGACAAGGTGAAGCCAGACATAGAAAATACAAGTGGCTTAAACTTGGCGGTGGTCAAGCTTACGACCGTTCAAATGACTAACTGCTGTTGTAGCATAAGATATGAAGGTTAGGCATGATCTGCTCTGTAAAGTCTGTACTGACAGAGGCCTTGTGTTTAGTGCAAAAGGAAGAATTTTCAATAACATGTTATATGTGCGAAAACTTGAGAAAAGCCAGCATATTCCTAAGGGACATACCCATCTTCTCGTCAGAGAGGATGTTATATAAAGACTATTACCGCAAGAGTTCAGTTTAAAAAGAAGTCTCTGGTCGTGGGCCTCAAGGGGCCTGGCGCGAAGACGAACTGGAGGTAAACCTCCAATCGTAAAGAAACTTTGACTTTGACTAGAATTAGAATTGAAAAATAGAGAGTCAGTAGTTGATGGTGACTGAGAATAAATGGCAAGAAAGCAATTCGATTTCGTACTCATATGTGCTGCAGTTACAGCGACAGTGTAATAAATCCGTTAGGAAGATACGATTAGTGAAGACTGAGAACCCTAGTGCGTATGTAACAGTGAACTGTAGAGTTTGGAAATACCGATAGCGCTGTAATTTCCTATAGTTCCGAGTGAACTGTACAAGGTGTCAATAAATCAAATCATCCAATCCAAAAACCGTCTATAAGTCACGCACACCCATACGCGACAAAAATTTTTCACATGAAATTAACATTTACTTACGGGAACTATACTTCCTAGGGTCTGGGTTATTGTGAGCCTACACCAAGAGCAAAATAATTCACCAAACGACACAAGTAACAGCAACTTTATCCAAATCGGTTGTGTAGTTTTGGAAATGAGACTGCTGAACTGTTTTTTAATTCGCTTAGTGGGGGGTGGAGTGCAACTGGGCCACTCGGAACGGCGGCCACTGACTGGCCTATTGTAGCCTACCCCGGGTGATTATGATGATGGAGAATTTGGTGGAATGAAGATTGGCTGGGTAAACCGAAGTACTTGGAGAAAACGCGCCCCCGCGCCACCACAAATCCCACTTGACCAGACCCGGGATCGAACCCGGGCCACCGCGGTGGGAAGCCAGAGACTAACCGCTTGAGGTGTGGCGCGGCCCTGACTTCTGAACTTAATGATAGACGCGATACTATCTTCATATTATTCGTTCATTTTACACAAAATATGTAATTTTTCAGGGAGATACTGGAGATACAGGATACTGTGATCTGGGATATGACACTGCTGTTTGAAACGTGGGTATCGAAGATTTTGAGGAACACAATACCTCTATCTTACGCTGATAGCGACAATACGAGGTGCCTTAACCCAGACTAAAATAATATTGTCATATAAAACAGATACACTCAAGATGCAACTTCGACGTCGACATCCTAACAAGACTAACTTAAATCCGTATATGCCGTGAGCTTATAAGACAGAAAAGGGGCAAATATAGTAATACAGCTTTTATATATAGCATGTACGAGTGATACATGCCACCTGCCTGACGACTAACCTTACCCTGTACATCCACAGAGTTCCTGCCACCTAGGCTAGGCTACCTACCCTACATGCACAGCTGCCGTTACGCGCAACGCTCTTACAAACATGCACACTAAACTGGTGTTTAAAATAGCTGACAAATGCAGGGTTATATTCAAAATAGCTGACAAAAGCTGGGTAAAGTAAGAAGTAAAGTTGTCCCTGTGTTTAGCTAATTAAGCACTACGCCACGAAGGCGTATGGGGAGTAGATGTATAGACCCACGTTTTCTTGACCTCGGCACTAGTTGGAGATGAGTGGTCAGCTTCACGCCCCTGCTGCCTTACCCCTGGGGAAAGAGCTCCCAGTACTCATTGGATAGTAGGTTGGGTGGACTCCAGAGCCAGTCTGGACTTGGAGAAGAGAAAATTCTCGCCCCTATCGGGTCTCGAACTCCGACCCCTCGGTCGTCCAGCCCATAGCCAGAATAACTGATAAATGCAGGATTACCTATGTGACGTCACAGCAATCTCCGTTACCACTCTCTTCCTGCGCAGGACTTAATTACATTTCCCTCTTGTCGAGGCTGTGTACAAACAAAGCAACTCACTGTTTTGTGTAATAATCATCTTGGAGCTGTACTGACATTGTTTACGTTAGTGTCGTCCTTCTTTCACAGTCCACTCTTTTAGGCCACCATATTTTAGTAATTAATAAAGCAAAGAGCGTACATTCTTACGTCACACTTCCGTTATTCACGTACTTCCCCTACGTTCTACATTATGCAAGACAGCGGTATAAGAATTGCTTAATGTAAATACTGGAGGCCGGTCACGGGCCACATTAGGTAATTCAGCACTTTCAACGGGCCGGATAAAATGAGAACTTAATAACTCTAGGTATATGAGTTTTATTGAAAGCACAGAATTTCATAAACTAAATACAAAGTACGTGAGAATAAATTATCATATATTAATGACAGCAGACAGTAGCAGCAAATGCTCATATGTATTTTCATCACAAATTATAATAAAACAATTGATGTGAATGATGGAATTCTTTTTGCATTCTTAAAATCTGATTAAATTGAGGTTCAAGTTTTGAAACGCTAATCACAAGTAGCGACTTTAAATGTTCATCGGATAAATTTGCCCTGTATTTCGACTTGATGTTCTTCATCTGGGAAAAAGTTTGTTCACACAGATATGTCGCCCCAAAAATGGAGATAAATTTACAAACAAATTTCTTTAAATTTGGAAATTGCACAGAGTTCAGAAATTTATAAAATTCCATCAAATTTCCTTCCTTGTATTTGTCTTTAATATGACAATTTTCCTGAAGTTCAATAATTTCCATTAGAATTTGACTTGGGACATCTGCAGCATCATAGTCAAACGGATTTTGAAACCATCTAATTTCCTGAGCACTGGAATCCAAATCAGGAATTCGCTTCCGAAATTTTTCCTTCAAATCTGAAATGTCTAAATTTGCAAACGAGGAAGGAAATTCTGCTTCACTCATTTTATGCAACTCTGCACAGTATGGCATATGAACAAAGTTACAATTTTTCACTTGGCTTTCCAGAAGTATCAACTTTGCTCTGAATGCCTTGATAAGTGCAAATAAATCACAGACTAAGTTATTTTCACCACTTTAAATTCAAAGGGGTCACCAGATCAGCAAAAAATGCTAATTTCCAAAGTGGTTCGTGATGGTTTTTCTCGATAAGAAATATATCGATTTCATTCCTGAGCCGAAAGAAGCGCGAAAGAACCTTTCCACAGCTAAGCCATCGAACTGCAGTATAATATGTCAGGTCAATAAGCTGTACCAGTACTCATTGGAAAATTAGTTCAATTGGCGCACTTCTGCACAATTCTTTCGTGGGCCGGATAAAATCACATCGCGGGCCGTAGTTTGGACACCCTAGCTCTAGACTGTAACCGCTATTTCCTTGAAATATCTCCTCAATTATCTTCACGAAGCTGAGTGATCCCCGTTCCAGACCCACTACATCCCAGGAAATCTGGTAGCGCTTGGAATCGAACCCGGGATCTCTGGACCTGTAGGCAGGAACTCTGACCACTAGACCACAGAGGCGGTCGTCAACTTCTTACACTCCGTTCATTTCTTGCACTGACTGCAATAAACGCATAGGAATTAAAATAAGCAGCATTCCGAGGTTGACGAGATATCGAAAGATTATAAGCGTCTGAATATATCTGAACTTACGATGCGTGGACTTAAACTGGCAATTCTGGGATCCTACAGTTACGAGAAAACTTGTCTGTTTTTGTTTTGTTTGCTTAGGTTGGGGTAAGTCCACTTGATACATGGCCACTAACTGTCCTATTGCTCTAGCCCCGGGTGATAGAGCAGTCGGTGGAATGAGAATTGGCAAAGGAAACCTAAGTGCCCCAGTGCCACTCTGTCCACCTAAAATCCCACATGACTTGACCTGGGCGCCGCGGTGGGAAGCCGGCGACTAAGCGCCTGAGCTATGGCACGGCCATAATGAGAAAACTTGGTTAGGATAGGTCCACTGAACGGTAGGCTATGCAGGCGGGACATATAGCTCGGATGAGAAGACAAGAATTGCATACAAAATATTGGGAGGGAAAACTCTTGAAAAGACCAACATACGAGCTGGGAGGCGAATGTTACGTGGAATCTTCGGACATACTCGTATATTGAGAGTGTCTGAGAGGGCTGGAACTGGGTCTGGAGCATTTTTAGTGGTGGGAACCTTCAGGTTCTGTTACAAAAAAGGTTAATATATCATTCGTTCACTTGTCGGATATTAATAGGCTAATTTCACAGCTAGATATCTAGAGAGTTAAATGTCCACCTGAGATATCCACTGGGGTCTTTTCTCACGAGATTTATTCATTTAGTTAAGCTGCGGAATCATGTATCTCGTGATCTCGTGTACTTAACCGTTACACGTTATCTGTACACGACTGAAATATCTGCGGTTTACAATGCAAGCCAGAACGTTACCCTGCAACTGAATAGTTCATTCCTTTGTTAACACCAAAAGAAATTTCTGTCCGTTTCATTGCGGTGTGAGGTAAAATTCCGTCTAATATTTGCTAAAACCTTTAAATGAGCTTTGTCGGCCATTGCTACGCATGCGTTATACTTGTATTTCTGCGATATCTCATTCTACACACTACAGAACAATATTAGGAGAAAATAAGTGACAGACTGTAGACTATGTTACGCAGTGGTAATTCTTCGTGTAGGGGAAGAAGAAAAGGGTTACTAAATGTTTTCTATCTAGGAGCCGGGGTAGCGCGCAGTCGATACAGCGACTGGCTACGGGCTGGACGACCGAGGGGTCGGAGTTCGAGTTCCGGTACGGTCAAGAATTTTCTCTATTTCACGTCGTCCAGATCGACTCTGCGCCCCACCCAGCCTCGTATCTAATGTATACCGGGAGCTCTATCCCGGGGGTAAAGCGGCCGGGGCGTGAAGTTGACCACTCACCTCCAACTAGCGCTGAGGTCAAGAAAATGTGGCTCTATACATAAACTCCTCCATACGCCTTCATGGCGTAATGCTTAATTAGTTAAGCACAAGGATAACTTTATCTTTTATCTATCTCTCTCTCTGTTTGTCTGCCTATGTATCTATGGCTCTACAGCCATTTGTTGGACCTTGGACCAGTTTCTTGATCTTCTACAGTTGGTAGTGCTCCTTGGAAGGGGGATCAGCTCGTCGCAAGGCCGCTACCTACACACAGTGGACGGCACATACACAGAATAAACGCACACAGACATCCATGCCTCGAGTGGGATTCGAAACCACGATCGCAGAGTTCGAGTGGGCGAAGACAGTTCATGCCTTAGACCTCGCGGCCACTGTGGTCGGCTATTAAATGACATAAAAACTCCATGGCTTTAGTCAAAAAGCGAACTACACCGACCGAGCGACCGCCGTTTGTCGGCAAAATTAGTGCCAACTTTAGCTGATAAGAGAGTGTCGCGTAATCAGCGCAACGAAGCCCCAAGGCCGTTAATTTCGGTTTTCTAGACCGGAGCCGCTACTTTTCCATTCAAGAAGCCCCTCAATTATCCTCATGAGGCTGAGTGGACCCCGTTCCAGACCCACTACTTCTCAGAAAATCTGGTAGCGACGGGAATCAAACCCGGGACCTCTGGATCTGTAGCCAGCAACTATGACTAATAGATTATTTTCTTAATTTCATCAACTATCTGTACCTAGCCAAATGACTAATCACAACGACTAAACATGCTTGTCGAGTGGGTCATATCCCTGCTTCGTGTTCAGTAGGTCCTTGCTTTGTATCTAAACCCAAACACTACTTACCGTAATTATTTGTCATCTCACAAGTTTGTCCATGCAAGTGCCGAAATACAAGTAACACCTCAAAGGCCATGATCGTTTCTTCGACATCCTTTCCAACGTTTTATTAACTACCATGCGTTGCGTTTAGTTGGTTGATTGGTGAGTGAGCTTTTTCTTTTAATTCGCTTAGTGGGGGGGTGGAGCCCAACTGGGTCCATTCGGCACGGCGGCCACTGATTGGCCTATTGTAGCCTGCCCCGGGTGATTATGATGGAGAATTTGGTGGTATGAAGATTGGCAGGAGAAACCGAAGTACTCGGAGAAAACCCGCCCCAGCGCCACTTTGTCCACCACAAATCCCACTTCACGAGACCCGGGATCGATCCCTGGCCGCCGCGGTGGGAAGCCAGCGACTCTACCGCTTGAGCTATGGCGCGGCCTATGACAGAAGTTAGTCATTGAGTTAGTTCAGCCGTTGTGAGCTGTTGCTGTGAGAAGCCGGTAATTGAGGCCTGAGACAGTTCGGAACCCAGCCGAAGGGGATCGTCCGCCGTTTCCGAGCAAAGGCTAATGAAGAATGTAACAGACTGAGAAGACTCAGTGTGTCCTATAGCGATTTGTAAACTGCAGTAAATCCGATTACCAAACCAAACCCCGTCTACAGTCACTCTATCACGTGACAATACTTTGTTGGGGCCTCAGTAGAGATGTTCTAATGGTTTAACAATGAAAAATCAGCAGCACTCATATCAGCCTATGACATAAACAAAACAAATGCATGCAGTTCCGCACAGAAAGAGATCACTTACGGTCTGCAATCAAAAAGTCACAGAATGGAATACGAATCACGAGAAATTTGAAGTTGTAGTGACGGGATGATACGCCGTGTACCCTCATACCGACATTTCGGAGTAAAGTGCTGCCTCTATCCTCAGAGTCGAAAAGAAGGAACATCACACGGCATCACATTCCAGAATACCGTATTCCCAGTATGACTCAGTTTAAATGCTCCAATTTTCTACTACAAGGTATTGATTTGATCACCCCAATGTCGTTTCGTTAAGAGGAAAACTTATGAAGTTCATAGTTGCTCGCCTTGTGCGTGTTATTTCCTGTCTCTTAGACCCAGAAAAACACCCTGTTCTCGAACACCTTTAATGTGTGTTGGATTTCCAGTTATCACGGCGGTGACTATGAAGAAAATTACTGACGTTTCGGAGGTAAATACTGCCTCCGTCTTCAGGGTGGAATAGTAAGACAAGCAAGCAATTATCAAAAAGCAAACAGTGCTAGCTGCTTACGTGACTTATTACTCTGCCCTAAAAATGTAGGCAGTATGTTCCTCCGTGAACATTTACAGACTACACGGCAACACATCCCAGAAAACGGTATTCTTCAGCCCCCACCTATATCTTCTCCTATGTTCACACCTATATACAAGTTCTGGGATCAACTAATAACCTGCTGCAATTTAATACGACATGGATGGCATGAAAAAAAGACGCGTCCAGCAATTATGCTATTGTTGCGTATATATTCGTTGCCGCGGTTAACATGTTTACCGAGCCGTTGCCTAGCAACATACAGACACACAGACTGATGGAAGGGATTTATGAAGTAAGCCGTTATGGGCCAAGATATGCATAAGTTTTGTAAAGACTGGTTCAGGCATTAATAAATTAATGGAGGGGTGGGCTTCACACAGACACATAGACAACATGGTGATCGTATATGCCTACTTTTACTTTCTTATTTTTCCAAAATAAAGAAAGTAGGCCGAAAACAATGTCTAGACAGAATTATAGTTCTGTGTAGTTCAACCTTCACGTTTTTAATAGGCGACAGGAAACAGACTCGGAACTAATTAGTTGCCAGCTTCCGCCAAATTTCAAACAAAAATAAAGAACCTTGAGTACAGGTGACGCTGAACGCGTAGAAACAATTATGAACTACAACAAGGCACGTTACTCTTGGCGCGAGGCCACTAAATCAAATCGTACAAACCTTTCTATAATACCAACTTCGTAAACTTGTGCTTAGACACATTTTGCTGTCTTCCATTTTTTTTTTTCCTTGGCACTACAGCCCCAGTGGGCCTAGGCCTACCTCCATGAACTTCTCCGTTCACTTCGGTTTTTCTAGATCTTACACATTCGGTAGGACTCCTTGGGCGGGTGATCAGCTCGTCGCAAGGCCTCTACCTGTGCTGTCTTCCCTTACTGCACTTTAATTCTTTAAGGCAGAGTCATTACTAGGTGCTCCAACTGCTCTAACATCAAAAAGCACTATATTTTGCCGACGGGCAGACCAACATTTATGGCTTTCGTACGGTTCCCGCATTGAAGACAGATTATTTTCCGAAACAACAATAACCGACTGATCTTTGTAAGAGACACTCGGAAAGCTTTATGTAATGTTGGAACTGCGAAAAAGTAAAGATATCCCTGTAACAGGCCGTGGAGGCCCATAGGGTTGGGTTTCAAAACTAAACGTAACTACAACAATATGAAGCAGTATTTGAATTACACGATCAACAACTCAGAATAAATTCCTTAACTCAGTGCATTATTTACAAACCCTGATTACAGATTCATAAATTAAATTCCAATTCTTTCCTACTACAATGGGCGTTTCATGGTTAGGTCAATATTTTACAGTTTCAAAAAAGAACGAAAACGGGCGAATTCACACTTCGGTGACATTACAGGGGTGCGTTCCATTTATGAACTGCGTCCCTCTGTTACAAAGACACACGCAACGCGTTAAAAAAAAAACAATAACTACATAGCAGGTCCAACAGCAGGTTAAACGACGCTTTCGACGGCAAACATAGACGGCAAACATAATTACAGGAGTGTCGCATACAGCGCTAATAGAAGACTCGGAACATGCCTTAAACTTCACTTATGTCATAAATTACGGCACTTTTGACATGATGAAAACAAAATCAAAACCACTCTATAATATTTAATGTGGGTGCACCATAATGGGTTTAATCGAAATCAGTTGGTAGTTTATATGCTGCTACAAACGTAAACACACGACAAAATTAAATTATGGATTTTCAATTTTCTTTTCGAAACACTCCTGGAAGTAGGTAACGAGCGAACAGAAAATTCTAAGCCTAGTACACAAACCGTGAAAATAATACTTATATATCAGACATGTCAACAACCTGTTGAATACTCAGCCGGCTTTCCATACGATTAGTCTTGAAATATGCAAGCTAAAGTTCTGAGTTTTAATGAAGAAGGTATGACATTACCTAAACTATGTAACTGTCAACAAATAAAACAGTGAAAATATAAACTTACGTTGTATGCATTTTGGACTTCGCCATGTTCCTTAGGTGAAGATGAACACGCTTCCTATGTAAACACAAACGCACCAATTCTTGAATTCTGTAATCAAATGTCTCCCGCCGAAACAGCCTTCTGCTAAACGAAAACAAACGTCACTACAGAACCAACCAAGCCGTTTTGCGACTTCCCTCTCACAGTACGCGTAGTAACAAGTGACTGGCAACTGCAAGCATTGCTCGCTGTCGACCCGACACAGATACAGCTGCAACCAGCTACAACAAAGTACAGCTGGAGGGACAGTTGCACGCCTTTGGACCAGTTGAACGCGACTGACATCTAACGGAAGAGTTTTAAATTATTTAATATAGGTACCGATTGCTCTTGGAACAGACTCGGCTGGTTTTTTTGTTGGTGTCTTAGATCGGACCTTATTATTTACCAGTTCCACACTACTGAGTAGACTTCCTTTTTATGCACAGTTCATTGCTTCCTTTAAATTGAATGACTACGGTGACAAACGTGTGGAAATTGGATTTTGCAAGTCCATATTTATCCCTTATAAAAAGATCTCAGCTGAAATCAGCAGAAAATAATTCTTGTGTACACGTAATTTGTTTATGATGAATGGATGACCAACGACATGGGATTGGACGCCAAATAAAATAGCCAAGCAACAGAAGAAAAAGGGCAGTACGAAGAGAAGCGACAAAATAAACTATTGCCGCAGCACGCACACAAAAAATAGGAGAACGCAAATGTCCGACTAACAGATTTAGTGTGAACAAACTAGAAAATACGGAAGAATGTAGTGTAAATTGCGTTGGGTACGTCGAATGTAGCATTGCAAGTGACTATAGAGCAACAGGACGGAGGAATCTACGGGCACAGAGAAACCTACCCAACTTATTCCTTCTGTAATTTCTACAATTTCTGTTTTATGTTTTCTGGCTTCTAGATAGAATATCGGATGATGGACAAAGTTCAAAAACCCAGTAATTCTGAGTATTATACATCATCGTCAGGACCATTTAGAATCTAATTTCTTATGCTTTCTAGATAGCATTCGGCAGCATTCAAAAATACCACATGAGAATTAGAATTCCGAAACAAGGCCCAACTTTGACAAAGAGAGACTTAACGAACGACCAGACTACTAAACCTTATATAGCTTTAATCTACCCATTTTCGAAGCATATTTCATTTCTTGGCAGGGCGTCATGAAATAGCTACGTGCTCCATAGATAATTTAAATATTTCTATACAGAAGGTTCCATTAGAGGCTCACTGTGGGAAGGTGTGAAGACTAACTGGCAACACATGTCTGATTTCGTAGCGTCGTGCCATGAAATAAATTATGTCATGAAACTGGGTAGATTAGCCCTGTATCGTTACGACTGCAGGCGACTGTCTAATGGAGCTAACGAACAGAACAGAAGGGAACAGAACTTAGGTACGACTACGGAGCCGCCAGGGCTTCTTCCGGTGGGGGAACCATAAAATATCTCCATAACTTTACGTTTAAGCCGCCTGAGGGTATTTTTACTGATCGCCATAGAGTTTCCTGGACAGAAGAATATATTGAATAATTTTAATTTTTGTTATTAATATTTGCTGCATTACAGTTTTTTTTTTAATTTCGATTTTTCTTTTCAAAAATACAGGCGGCAGTAAATGTCTGAACTCCCCCACCACCACCACCACCACCACCACCACCACCCACTGTGGTGTCCATGTATACGACTCAGAATATTTGCTAAATGACTTAACTCTACAGGGGCAAACGAATGTTCCGACATGACGGATATACGAAATGTGAACTTATGTATCTGCACAGTGATACATTTCTAAAAACGTTGCCGTAAGTTAATTAATGGGCTTTCTCAGTACTTCTGCTTGTTACCTACCATAAGGCATGCAATAGCTGCATCCTCTACCTACCTATGCCTCTACGGCTTCTTTATCCTTTTACAGCTTGTCGCAAGGCCGCTCTCTGCACACAGGACAGCACACAGACATCCATGCCTCAAGTGGGATACGAACCCACGATCTCAGAGTCTGAGCGGGCGAAGACAGATCTTGCCTTAGATCGCGCGGTCGCTGTGATCGGCAAATGTATCCTCTATATTGCCATATTTCAATGTCCCCAGCAATCACTGTTTCTTTTTTGAAAAGCTGCATGCTTTTATGAATTTTTTTGGATTAGGGAGACAGTAATCAGTCCGTTTTAAAGTACTGTTCTATAATTGTTCAAGAGGAACTCTCTTTCCCACAAGATATGTGAGAGTAAATTAAATCGAGGATCAAACCACTTACCCCATTAATATCAAACAGGGCCAATTATTATTACACAAGCGCCCGTACAGGCCGATTTTCATATTTAACTACAGTCAATCTTTTTTTTCTTCTTCTTCTTCCTTTCCCTTTATAGGAGTTTTCCCGAATTTTCAAATGTAAATTCAAGAGTGAAAATACAAGTCATAATAATTCAAAACAAAGTAGAGCACTCATGTACGTACATTTGATTTTCCCAGGGATACGCGGTAGCGTAGTTAGTTGAGGCACTATACTATATGCCGGAAGGTCGCGGGTTCAGTTCCCAATGAGATCATTGGATTTTTCAATTGTCCTAATCCTTCCAGCCCTGGGATGGTCTCAGCCTCTAACAGAAATGAGGACCGTGAATCATCCTGGGATGGTATTAGTTTTTTTCCTTTTTACACACGACTTGCGAACCGCGCTTTGAACACCTCTGCACTAAATTATATGGCCGTTTGCCAGAATGTGCAATTTACAGAGATTACAACAGTTAGCATAGCCTTGAGCCTAGATAAAGGATGTAGGTAATTTGAAGCAGTATATACATTATAAAGGCCAGCTGTCTGCGGCAGTTGGCTGAAAGAAATGGTGATACTCGTAATAAGCTACCATTCAGAGGCTAAGTAAATGTTATTCAAGACCAATCATCGTTTAACTGTGCTATTCTTTTAGCAAAGGTTTTAAAAGACGTGGGTTTTTAAGAGGTCAACAGGCATTTTATATCTGTGTAGGAGGCTCCCTTTTGTACGTTCGTCATTAGTGTGTAGTTACTTGTCGTGTATAATGTCACTCAAACATTTTACACTCTCAAGCGAGGTATTTAATTGCGCACTTTTCCTGTGGCTTCGGTAACACTGGCGTTAAATCGGCAAATCTTAACTTTTTGTTAAGGCATGGACGGTCGCGCCATAGCTCAAGCGGTTAGTCGCTGGCTTCCCACTGCAGCGGCCCGGGTTCGATCTCGGGGTCTGGTCAAGTGGGATTTGTGGTGGACAAAGTGGCGCTGGGGCAGGTTTTCTCCGAGTACTTCGGTTTCCCCTGCCAATATTAATTTCACCAATTGCTCCACAATCACCCTCACCTATCATCTGGGGCTGGTACAATAGGCCAGAAGTGGTTACAGTACAAGGGACTTAGTCCTACCCCACTAGCAATAAAAAAGTGTCGCATATTTTGTCTGCCAATTTTCTTCATTACATATATTTATTTTTCGTGCTAGCTCTGTTTCATTCTAATCTCAGCAAATTTTGTCCTGTCAGTACTCTTCAATTTGTTCCTTACAGCAAATTTTGCCCCCTAACACCCACATCTACGATTATTTTGTTAACAACAACAGTTTGTCCTGCTAATTCTCATCTTTCGTTCCCTACGGCAGATTTGTCCTGCTGATTCTCTTCGTCAGCATTACCATATTATATTCGTCGTGACAGTTCTCTTGATTTCATAACTGGTTTGTTCTCTCAATTCTCTTCCTCATTAAAGCATAAGTTGTTCAGCTAGTTCTCCTCTTCGTTTTGCTCAAGACCTTCTTCTGTTCTTCATTTTGCTCACTGGAGCAAATTCCATCCCGCTAACTCTCTCTTAGCATTATTCGCTGCTTGGCAGTTACTTCTTCACCTTTGCTTCCTTCAAATGTTTATTCTTCTAGGACTGATATGATAAGACGTGCGGCAGTGGAGTGAGGGACATCAGTGCCATATTCAGGTGCTACAGCAAGGAAATTAACTAATTCATGTATAACTTTAGAACAATCGTCTGTCCAATGGAACAAAGCCACTCCACATTACGACCTAACTGTAGTTCCCTCTACCCAGAGTTTCATGAAATTCCGAACAATAAACATACATCAATTTACTACACAATGTTAACCCCGACGCTGTTTAGTAGAATCTCTTCGTTTTTTACCTGTAACTGGAGTCTGAGACAATTCGTTTTCCTATTGGACTCTTCAACAGGAATTAATATCCTGAAGTTAACACAGGGCGACCACAGTGGCCGCGCGATCTAAGGCATGAACTGCCTTCGCCAGCTTAAACAGTGGGATCGTGGGTTTGAATCCCACCAAAAGCATGGCTGTCTGTGATAGTTTATTCTGTGTTCGTGTTGTTTCGTGTGCAGGTAGCGGGCTTGCAACGGGCTGATCCCCCCTCCAAGGAGTCCTACCGACCGTTTAAAAAGATTAAGAAACCGAAAAAGCGGCCAAAGTCTAACAAAGGTCCATAGATAGATACACAGACGTTAATATACTCTGTGAAACATGAACTATTCTAATATGATATGAAATATTAGCAGATGCTATGTGCTGTAGGAAGGACTCGGGATCCTTGTGCTGGATCATCAACTGGTTCATGCTTGTATACAGTGCCTTATCAAGAAACTCACTTATTTAGCTTCCTGCTCAAGTAACTACGTTCCAGATAAATGCTGACTCCTGATACAGCAACTTCTTCAGAATCTCAGAGATACCGCGAATATCCTCTGCAGCGGAGCAAAGTCCGTTGCTAGGCTACGGGACCTCAACGCACGGCGTGTCTGTTCTGCATCTCAGACAAGTAGATCTGATTTCACACATGGACGGTGATTACAGACCATCATCTTTGACCAGGACACTGGCTCCTCGTCTCTGCAGTAACCCCTTGAAAACGACTGTTGCGTTTTTCCCAGCTTCGCAGCTTCATTTTATGTTCTCATTAAACATTTTGACACGTAAAGCAGGATACTCTCATTAAGGCTCTGATTCATGGCTAGCCGGAAATGTAGTAACCCTTTGAAGCCAGAATTAAATTTAAACAATGTTTAATAATTCAGTTACATCACACATAAACTGCGTCTCTTTTACAAAGACTAATCGGTTAATCCTGTTTAGGGGAATAATCACTGTTTATCCTAAGGTAAGAGGTAGTGTTGGGCGGTGACGGTAGCCGAGCGGTCTAAGACATGCACTGTCTTCGCTCGGTCGGAAGCCGGTATCATGGGTTCGAATCCCAGCTCCTCTTTATTCTAGGTATCATAAAGAATATAAACATAGTCCTTGGTCAATCTGCAGAATTTTACTCGAGTTCGCCATGTTGTTGTGCGCGTATTACGTTCGCTCAATCCTTCCGTCCGTCTTTACGCATTAAATAACTAGTCTGTAACAGCTGAACGAAATTCTAAGGCACTTTATACTGAGAAATCGACACATTCCAGTTTCAGTTGAAAAAAAAAACCGGCTCTTTACACGAGGACATGCATGCATTTCTGGGCGTAACTCGCTGAATGACTATCGGCGCGAGAAACTTCTCAAACAAAAACTGTAGAGAGATATGAAGCCACATTTCACATCGAATACAGGTTTTCCGTTTGTTTTGCGGGTTTTCAGACAACTAACAGAACAGAGGCAATGCACCAGAACCGGTAAGATTATGAGTATATTCCATATTGTGAGATTCCATGGAGTTAACGGATGATAACGAAAAAGAGGTTTTAAGAAAAACGGCAGCCTCTCTGGAAGGAAGAAAGGCAGGAAAATGAACTCGGAAATACTTGAACAGTTCCGGTAGGCAAGCAATTGCATTGTGGTAAAAAAAATAACACATACAAAGCGATTGTTTGTACCTTGAATAATGTACTGTGAAGAAAGCAGTCTTCTGGGATTTGGCGCCGTGTACATGTGGTGTTAACCGACGTTTCGGAGGAACGTATCGCCCCCATCTTCAGGGTTGAAGAAAAAGTATAGGTAAATCTGCAAGCGACAACACCGTGAGACACGGTAAAGCAGACTCACGGTGTTGTCGCTTGCAGATTTACCTATACTTTTTCTTCAACCCTGAAGATGGGGGCGATACGTTCCTCCGAAACGTCGGTTAACACCACATGTNATATCCCAGTATTTTCCTAAAGAGACTGAGGAAAAACACGAAAAATCTCAGTTGGGGCAGATGGTGTCTCAGGCGCAGTTAAAAGCGAGCACGAACCAAATAAAATTCTGGAGCATTACCGGCCTCTTCGACTCACACATTAGTACTTCAGCAGAGTGAAGATGCTGCTAATCGTGTTCTGCTATTGTACACGTAATATCCAACGTGATTTTCATAAAACTGGTTACAAACGCAGCAAAATTCAACTCTTGGCACGGATGGCGGATATTCAAAGAACCATAAATTCATGACATGTTATCACTTATTACTAACACTGTGTATGTACCTCGCTTCATTCCTGTGAAACAAGTTGTTTCTGAATTCAGAGTACTTAGCTATAGAGAGACCTAACAATTTTAACACATCACAAATCAATTAGTTCTGTGCATTTGTACTACATACCAAGGGTGCCCTGTTGGTTTTATACCAGAGAAGCTTGTATCTAGACTTCAGATTCTATGCCTGAACTTTATGCTCTGAACAGCTGGTTTATCGAAAAAAAAATAATTCGTAACGATGCCCAGTAGTTCTGTATGTGCCACCTGCTTTATCATACTAAAACTCTACGTTCTGCCGATAGAGTGCAACTGTGTGCTCCTTATGGTTCTCACAATAAAGAGCGAATTTTTACCTAGACAGTAGTAATCAGTTGGTCTTTGTAGAGGAAATGTAGTGGGCGAGCTATGAAATGAGTTTCATAAACTATTTTGAAGAAATTCACTCTTAAAATGGTTAAAGGATAATGGGTCGATCTGTGATAACTGTAGCCTTTCTGAGCTAACTGACTAGGTTTCTGCAAATACCCTTATATCGGTTTTAATTTTCTAATCTTAGATTATATATATATATATATTAAGTTAATATTCTACCTTAACGAATCTGATATATATTACGAATATATTCGTTGAAAATAAGTAAATAATGGTATGTCTAACTTAAAATGCAATTTCTAGACTTCATTTATAAAACCTAGAACACTGAGAATGCCGACCGTTAATTTTTATCTTCATCAAGAGAATATCATATTAAATTATCTTCTATAATTGAGAGCAAAAAACTGAACACACTCCCTACGAACTGGGCATGACTGGTGGGCTATGTACCGTAAGGACGAGGGCACATCAAGGAAACTGGCAACCACAACTTAACCGCAATTTCCGAGAATTGTTATCAGCCTGAGTTGAACATATATTACTGAATGGAGCACTGCAAATTGAGGAAACGGCAACGCAACTCGGTGGAAGACTGAGAACCTCAACTTCCAGGCAACGGAGCATGCCACTCTTCTCACACGTGCGTTGCCTCCTGGTTTCCTAGTGTCAGCTGTTCTGTAACGCGCTTCAGTGATTCATTTGTTTCTTACTTTGACATGAAAGGCTGACGAAGCTGCTAATTTTGTTTTTGCAGTTAATTGAGCAAGAGCCTGGTATATGTGACAAAAGCCACCCAGACTATGCTAGGCAGGACAAAATTGATTTTGCTTGGGATAGAATTTCTCATGAGACGAAGGAGTCTGTATCCAGGTTAAGTTCTTTCGAAACAATATAAGCGCCTCCGTTTAAATTGTCATAGAAGAACGGATGCACCCAATATTTTCTTTTCCTAATACTGTATTTAAGAACCCTGCTGCAATAATATATCATTTATTTCACATATATTTCCTCACATTAGAAGGTTCGGCTGTATACGGCCATCGTCAAGTAACTTCTATCTTGCTAAAATTGTTACATTGCGTGCCAAAAGTTCGTATCGCGTGCGAAGGCGATATTCCCTGATTAAATTGACCTTAATTAAAATAAATTAATTAACATCCCATTATTTTCCTTATGGTCGTCGTCCTCTCTTCTCAAGGGTCTCAACCGGTCTCAACTACCACCATATTATCATCTTCCATTGCAGAAGGAAAGTTCACTGGAATAAGAAATACATACAATTACATTACGTCGGAGGAACATACCCACTTAAGATGATGTGAGCATCTAATCATGCATTCCCGTAGCATATTTAACAAGGTTGCACGAATGCACAGTGTACACTTAATCGGCTCGTCAGGCAGAGAAGGGGCTTGCTAACATCCATGATAAAGCACTTAATGCGATAATCTCAAATATTTTTATTATTAATTCAGACAAGCTCCAAAAGCAATTTATGATTGTGTTTCAAATTATATTTTAATCATATACATTATATATAGTATATATATGCAAAGTTATCCCCGTAACAGACCGTGGAGGCCCACAGATTTGTGAGACGTCGAGGCTCCCACATTTTCTAGACCAGGCATGTCAAACTCAACTTGTACAGAGGGCCACCTCAGCCCTATAAATAATATTCCAGGGCCGCACTTCAAAATAGAAATATACGTTACATTTCGATACAAGGAAATTTAATTCTATTTATTATTTAGGAATAATTTCAATATAATTTCCTAAAGTCACATATCTTACAGTTTTAAAAAGCAAGAGAATGCCATTTTTGACAAGTATCAAACAACTTTTCAATATGTAAAAAGAGAGATTACACAAGAAATTATGTTAGAAATAGCAAAACATTGAATTTCCTGCAGCCTGCTAATTTATGTCTGNCGCCGGCCTCTTTTCACCGTCAGGAAGATACCTGGTACTCATTTCTGTTATAGACTGAGTTGACACCAGGGAATTAATTCGGCTGGAAGGATTAGGTCAATTGAGAATTCCAATTAAATCATCGGGAATCGAACCCTCTACCTTCCGGCTTGTAGCGTAGTGTCTCAACTAACTACGCTGCCGCGTGCCCCCACAGTATACGCATTTAAATTCAGATCGAAGGAAGATTTATTTAATTAATGTGGAGAAAAGGATATTTCGAAAATTTTAGTCTGTGTTCCATAATCTTCGCATATGGTCTGAAGATGGTTTTTGATATCTTAATATAAGCCTACAAGTTAGGAAAACTAGGCACAGCTTAACAATTATTGTTCAGTTACAAGACCTCAGCAGCAAATGTAGTGGACGGAAGAGTGTGATTTTGTTTTCTCTGCAACTTTTGTTTGAAATATTTGTTGCTCAGATAAATATTTAACGAGTTAAATATATCTTATAGTTATGCTAGAGATACGTGCAAGAAACTTATGCAGAACTTCACGTGAAATAAATTCTAAAGGGTTCTGACGATGATGGATAACACACAGAATTACTGTGGTTCTGGACTTTTTCTATCGTCCAGAATTCTAGGAAATAGAAAACAAAACGTTTCGGAAACCTCGTGTTTTTTATTTCTTAGAATTCCGGACGATGGAAAAAGTCCGAAACCCCAGAACTTCACGTGAAATGTTCGTTATTTTCCTCCTATTTTAACCTAACCTGGAATGTGTTGACAAATGCTGATGAATCTTCTCAACATCAGATTTCATGAACATCCGTTCAGCGGCTCTGGAGAGGTTTCATGCGGTGATACGGAAAGACGGGCGGAAGGATCTCAACAGTGACTCAGCAGGACTGTGTACATGCCTTCAGCGGACCTAACACAGAACACGCAAAGACATAGCACTCGGTCCCTCTCGCTAGCATGCAGCGGCGACTGTTCGAAAGATATGCAAGCAAACCGGTACAGTTTTTGGTTGCGGTGCGAATTCTTGTTCCATATTTTTTTTCTTAATTTCATTAGTAAGCTTTAATTACTTAATTTGTAGACCTTTCCGTCTGTAGTGATTACAACGATCAAGTCAAAGAGGATGGGATATGCATGTCGCACGAATGGGGGAGAAGAGGAATGTATATAAAATATGGGTGGGAAAGCCAGATGGAAAGAGATCATTGGGTAGACAAAGGTGTAGTTGGGTGGACAACATTAAAATTGATCTTAGAGATATATGATTGGATGGTATGGCTTTGATTGATCTGACTCAGGAAAGCGACCAATGGAGGGCTCTTGTGAACACGGTAATGAACCTTCGGCTTCCATAAAATGCTGGGAAGTTCTTGAGTAGCTGCGCAACTGGCGGCTTCTCAAAAATGGCTCAGCTCCATGAGTGAGTTCCGTCTGTAGAGTTCTGGCTACAATATTGTGATGCTGACAAGGAAAACGACCATATTCCGCGGGAACACTGTGTACTTCTGCTTTGGGAAACAGGAAATGGTGATGAACTCAAGAGTTTTATAAAATAATGGTCATTCCCTTGCTCGAGGATTACCACCTTATCGTGGAGAGGAGGTTCATGTGCCCCAGTCACACGGAGAACTATGCTGGCGGAAGCATAAGCTCCTGATAGTGCCACAAATGCCAGACAGGTCAAAGTTTAAGAACCAGAGGATGTGGAGTCCCTGGTCCACCAGGTTGGGTGTTGGGTATGGTGCTTATAACCCCACTCCGAAGAAAATCTACTGTTACGAAACAGCCAGAGCCTACGGAGGAGGCCAAGATCCACGCAGGGTTGTAGCGCTCGTAAAGAAGAAGAAGAAGAAGAAGAAGAATTATCCCAGTAATTAGACGGTCGGGAAAATATGTTCTAAATGCACAAGAGAATGGCTGAAAGATTAATTTATGTTAATAAGAACCATTTCTGGTCAACGGATTGATCATATTATAAATCAAACTACAGCAGAACTGAATGTATGTAATATCCTGAGTAAAGGAGCACACGATCAACACAAATGGGCCCACCTTGTGGAGGGAACTGCCGTCACATACGAACAGAAAAAGAGAATAAGGAGACTATACAACAGATAAGAGATTGACTGTGAACACAACGCTTGGAATCCGTATACATACCAGGCCTGTTCACCGAGTTCATAACCATCATTATTTTTAGCGAAGCAAATTGGCTGAAGCTTATGAATTCGAGAGGTAGCCGGTTCAAATCTCCGTCGGGATACCGAATATCCTGAATGAGGTTCCTCGTAGCTTTCCTCAGTTCCTGCAGGCAAATGACGGTATAGAACCTCAAATATGGATACCACCCTTTGCTTCCAGTTCATTAATCATCCTGCTATGTCACGCTACATAAACTGGAGTACTGACAGCATCGTTATGCAAACCATAAATACATAAAATAATAATCATGCTGAAGTAGACTGCGGCCGGTCACGGTAGCCGAGAGGTCTAAGGCATGTACTACTGTCTTCGCTCGCTTGGAAACCGGGATCGTGGGTTCGAATCCCACTCAGGGCATGGATGTTTAGTTTGTGTGTGTACGTTTTTCTGTGTTTGTCTACAGGTAGAGGCCTTGCGACGAGCTAATCACCCGCCCAAGGAGTCCTACCGAATGTGTAAGGTCTAGAAAAACCGAAGTGAACGGAGAAGTTCAAGGAGGTAGGCCTAGGCCCACTGGGGCTGTAGTGCCAAGGGGGGGGGGGAAGTTGACTGCGATGTAAACGTATTGTGTGAAGAAGAGTTATGCCAGTTCTGCATGAAAAATGACAACAAAATGTCTCTGTACACACGATAACACGTCTAACAAATGATCAAACAAATCTTCACCTGCCCCTGTCCTGACTTGTGTAAACAAAATAAAAGAGAATGCTAGACTACGGGTCCAAAATTATAGCTGAGACGAGGGGAAATGACGTGCGTTTATTGGTGTCACATGACAAGCTGTCTGTCAGCAGCGACCCTGGGTGACGCTTCCGCTCTGTTGACTTGCAGCGCTACTCGTTTGTTTTGTGGTTTTCTCAGGTTGACATGTGCGCCATATCAGCCGTTGGAACCAATTTAAAAACATAAAATGGAAACTGAAGCACTGGATACATAAAGTCACGTGTCACAGTGACTAAGACACGCTGGTTTGGATTGGTAATTGGATTTACTGGATAGTTACAGGTCGTAATTATACATACACTTATAACACTAAAGGTATTGCTGATTTGCACAATTTACAATCATTCCACACTAATTTTCTCAGTCTATCTGCATTAGTTCTCAGGGATTTATAACACAGGAACTATAAAAGTATCACTAACTCACACGCTCCCAATATCACTGTGCTACAGCACACATAAAGTCTTCAAATCACACGTTAAATCTTCACAGGCTGACCTCTTGTACTCTTCATCTACGAACTTCTCGTGACTATCTCGTACTGAGAACTGACTCATCCCTGAACCGAACGGATTCTGTCGCTTATATAGCCGAGGAACGGACACGCATCACAGGAAACACGTCACGTGACCACCACCCACCGCTGCGTGACGTCAAGCGTAGATGGAAAAAACAGTCTACTCTAATTTTGCGTGTCGGACCTTGTTTACAGAGCTGTTGCCTGGAAACACGCTGACCAAATCCGTTACGTTAATGTGAGTTTGGCCGCGCCATAGCTCAAGCGGTTAGTCGCTGGCTTCCCATCGCGGCGATCCGGGTTTGACCCCGGGTCTGGTAAAGTGGGATTTGTGGTGGACAAAGTGACGCTGGGGCAGGTTTTCTCCGAGTACTTCGGTTACCCCTGCCAATCTTCAGTCCACCAATTGCTCCACAATCACCCTCACCTATCATCTGGGGCTGGTACAATAGGCCAGAAGTGGCCGCAGTACAAGGGACTTAGTCCCGCCCCACTAGCAATAAGAAAATGTGAGTCTGGACCATTAATATTCTGTGTCTTAAACTGGAACCGTTAATATGGCATTCTTGTGGATTGGAACTGGAAAGAATTACTAACAACTGAATGAAAGAGAATGTTTGCGGTTTCGATACAAGAATTCTGTGGAGGGAACAGAGTGCTGTTTAGGCTGGTGAGCCCATGCATGGTCAAAACATCCCAAATCAGCCTCATACAAAATCTTTAATACTGAACTCTCTTTGGTTTTGGACCTGCGAAGGTGCTGATTTTACAGGCGACATAGCAGGAAAAGTGCGAAAATTTATTTCTCGGTTTTGTTGTTCCCTCCATCAATAATCCATATGTCCCTTGCAACTGACTGCCGTCTTCATTACTTTCATGCCCAACACCATTTTGTAGATAACATGTAATTTTTGACAGTGTACCTGGTGTAAAACATATTATACTGGAAGAAAGTTGTCTTCTGGGTTTAAGCACCGTGTATTCTTCGTTTTGGCCGACGTTTCGGAGGAACGTAGCGCCTCCATCTTCAGAGCAGTTGAATAGCTGCGGTGAGCAGTAGCAGCTACTGCTCTCCGCAGCTGAAAGTGATAGGCTAAAAGTGATAAGAGACTTTAAAGACAGATGGAATTTTCTGCATCCTTTAAATGCCAATGACGGCAAACATCTGACGTTCAAATACCCCTATAAGAGTAAGAGCAAGTGTTCAGTTAGTGGCCTCCGCAGTCTAGGGGTAACGTTCCCACCTCATAACTCAAGGTACGCGGGTTCAAACCCGGCGGAGGTCGTGGAAAGGAAACAAGCCCTCCGGGAGGGACTTTAAGCCGTGGGTCCCGTGTCGTAGATTTACGGCACGTAAAAGAACCTCATATCTCCAAAGGAGGTCACTGAGCTAAATTAAGGCAATAATTTCCCGCCCAAAGTAGTTTCAAATGCCTCTGGTAGATGGGGGAAGCATCAAAGTACCGAGGGCCGACCTCGTTGGCTCAGCGGGGCTGATAGCACGCACCGTTACCGGTAGGGTAACGCGACAGTAGAAATTAAAGGGGGACGCACAATGGACCAATAACTGGTCTAAGTGCATGGGGAAACCCACCCCCTCTAATAATAATAATAATAATAATAATGTGTTCAGTTATCACAGTCTATCGGTGCAGTATTATTTGTCGCAGTCGACACTACGAATTTCTTCACATTCACACTGGATTTCACGGAAGGATATTCCCACATTCACACTGGATTTCACGGAAGGATATTCCCACATTCACACTGGATTTCACGGAAGGATATTCCCACATTCACATTGGATTTCACGGAAGGATATTCCCAAATTTACACTGGATGTCACGGAAGGATATTCCCAGATTTACACTGGATTTCACGGAAGGATATTTCCACATTCACACTGGATTTCACGGAAGGATATTCCCACATTCACACTGGATTTCACGGAAGGATATTCCCACATTCACATTGGATTTCACGGAAGGATATTCCCACATTCACATTGGATTTCACGGAAGGATATTCCCACATTCACACTGGATGTCACGGAAGGATATTCCCAGATTTACACTGGATTTCACGGAAGGATATTTCCACATTCACACTGGATTTCACGGAAGGATATTCCCACATTCACACTGGATTTCACGGAAGGATATTCCCACATTCACATTGGATTTCACGGAAGGATATTCCCACATTCACATTGGATTTCACGGAAGGATATTCCCACATTCACACTGGATGTCACGGAAGGATATTCCCAGATTTACACTGGATTTCACGGAAGGATATTTCCACATTCACACTGGATTTCACGGAAGGATATTCCCACATTCACACTGGATTTCACGGAAGGATATTCCCACATTCACATTGGATTTCACGGAAGGATATTCCCACATTCACATTGGATTTCACGGAAGGATATTCCCACATTCACACTGGATGTCACGGAAGGATATTCCCAGATTTACACTGGATTTCACGGAAGGATATTTCCACATTCACACTGGATTTCACGGAAGGATATTCCCACATTCACACTGGATTTCACGGAAGGATATTCCCACATTCACATTGGATTTCACGGAAGGATATTCCCACATTCACATTGGATTTCACGGAAGGATATTCCACAGAAGATAACTTGGCGAAGCTAATATGAATGGAACATTACATTTCCTACGCCTGAGACACCTTCAGGGATAGATCCTATAGATCCTAGATCG
The DNA here is from genome assembly GCF_002891405.2 of Cryptotermes secundus. NCBI lineage: Eukaryota > Metazoa > Arthropoda > Insecta > Blattodea > Kalotermitidae > Cryptotermes > Cryptotermes secundus. Next base: position 70,685 of record NW_019727091.1, read on the forward strand.
ACCTATGGAATAGTAGCCGATTTCCTCTCTCGGAAAATATTTGTAAATTTTGTCCAATTGGTTTAAGCAAAATATCTCAAAAAAGAGATTAACAAGGGCTTGTATGGCAGTAGAAAATATTTTGAGATTATTAGCTGCGGTGTTCAGTATATTTCATTCATCAATAGATTTACGTGTTGAAACAGTGGAATACAAGAAGTGTTGATGGACACAACTTCCTCCGGTGAAACAAGGAGGCACAATGTGTGCAGCCACCACCTGGTGATTGCCTCGTGGAGGAACGGTAGCAGCAGCAAAGGAATTGTCGGTCTCGTACCTACAGAGAGCAGAAAAGCAGCCACCGCAGTGAAGGGAAACACAGCTGAATTCATTGGATACTTAAGACAAGTCAACGTACTGCGGCATGGCAGGAAGTATATTTATAAGTGATTTAATTGCACAAAGAACAATAATATATAACTGACTCAACTCTATGTATAAAGACAGAATAATTTTATTAAGAGGCAAGTTAATATCGTAACCAAACAATGGCATAAGAAAACTTAGTTGCGTTACGAAATTTTGGAACGTGTACACGATGTGTTAAATTGACAATATGTATTTATGTATTTATGTAAGCCGAAATGAAATACAGTGTCGTAACTATTCTCGAAATGGCACGCTGTCTTTTCACTCCTCAGTTACATTGCAGCTGAACAAGAACTTCAGCTGGTTGCTTATGATGCACGTACTTTCTGTTTCCACGCCTTCACTTCCACTTTTTCTTTAGGCTATTATCTTTTTCTTCCAGTCTGACGTAAGTTTTCAAGCTTATGAAGAAACTTCGAGCTCTATCCAGTGAAACACCAGATTCACTGCCAGTCCCACTCCATGTATGCTTACTGTATGCTTCTGGCCCGATACTGGGAAACAACTGGGCGTGTGTGAATAATATTCGTAAAATAATGAAATCTGTATTTATTCAGAGATATTTGATTGCAAATATAATTCAAAAGCATGATATACAGCGATACGTAAATGCAACACAACACTACCACCACACGCTAATAAGAAAATTATGGTATGTTTTCCTTTCTTCCTCGAAAGCATATAAATTATTTTCACGTAGCTGATTTGTTAGATAACTTTCCAGAAACAGTAACATACGAACATTGTCTATTGTTGAGTGCTGTTCGTTCATTGAAGGAAACGGCCGACAATTATGTTGCCGCCACGTGCTGCCCTATCAGCATTGTTCCCTAAATGTACCTTAAGAAGGTCACACGACATAGAATCTCTAACACGAGGAATAGGTCCTCTGATTTTATTGTTCTTATTTTGTGCGATGTGTTTACATGAGGAAATGAACTAAAACAAAATATTCAGAAAAATGTGTGTTCTGAAACATACGTGATAAAAGAGAAATAAAGAAGCCAATAATAACCAGAAGGTGAATTGGATCGCATGGAAACAGGAGCGTCTGGGTAATAAACTCTGCTAGGTTAGAGTTCAAGGCTTAGGTCAACGATGAAATGACTAGCGTTTCCATCGATTATAACTGGCATACGCGTGAAATTAATTAGTGGCCACTGTCCTTTTATGGATTACACGTCGAAACTCCGGGAACAACTGCAAGTTGCTACCCACGCGACGGTGTACTTAACACAGCGATCAGCGGAAAACTGGGGTAACGATATACAACGTCCAGACTCCTTATAGCAGCACTCTTCCTAGAGATTTCGATACAGCAAAATGGTAAAATAAATCACGCAGTCAGTTCCACATGCAAGCCATCCTCAAAATTTATTTCCCTCAGATGCGTTGCGACACTCCTCTATTAAACCCTCCTTGGTCTCAAAAGCAGACCGCCTCTGTGGTCTAGTGGTCAGAGTTCCTGGCTATAGACCCAGAGGTCCCGGGTTCTATTCTCGGCGCTACCTGATTTTCTGAGAAGTAGTGGGTCTGGAACAGGGTCAACTCAGCCTCGTGAGGATAACTGAGGAGCTACTTGAATGAAATTAACGGCCGTGGGAATTGGTTGCGCTGACCACGCGACACCCTCTATCCGCTAAAGTTGGCACTAACTTCGCCGACAAGCGGCGGTCGCTCGATCGGTATAGTTCGCTTGCGGACTAAAACCACGGAGTTTGCTTTTTTTGTTTGGTCTCAAGAGTGGCTGCTTTCCCAATCAAAATTCTACTTCCACCTATATTGTAACCTTCCTTACGTGAGCCACGAGTATAAAAGCCTCCTTTATTTTATTATTCCATCCAAATGGGTGCCCTCCTAACTGTGGGGAGACAGAGCATGAACAGGAGACCACAATCATCTCGGATATACTGATTTGATACTTGGTATGACATAGGTCTTAAGCCGAAAATTATTACGAAGAGAATCAGTTGACTAAATCCTTCTGTACACCAATGACATGACACTATTCGTGTCTTAAGGCCTGGGTCCCTTATTCGCAACTTTCTTTTTATAAGGACCAGACTTAGTCCTTTAACACCGCATGAAAGATTAAAAATATAGGTACATATTTCTGGCACAAGTCGAAATGGGTATAATATAACTAGAGCACTTCCTGCTGAACTCCAAATACTATAAGTTTTACTTCAATATTATTCGATTCAACAAATATTCGACGAAAAAATATAATATTTGTTCATACATAATATCATATTTTAAAAAACAGGTTCATCATACCGGAAATTCGTTCTCTATAAATATATTAATCTTGTTCCCATTTACAGCATCTTAATCTTTCCGCCTTTTACAAAGCCCTTATTTAAACAACAGATGTGAACCTGATAAATATGAGCTTTCGCATCAAAGCTACACAGTTTGGACGCAGAATTTTTATCCTGTAGCCGCAGGCCTTCAGAAACCGTCACTACTCCGGCGGGAACTACAACTGCCTTCCTGCTTCCTTCTGAAATCTTTATGCGTTTGAAACCTCCCATGACTGAACTGCAGATGGTTCCTAGGGCAACACAGAATGTGAAGTTATGCCTGTTCCATGAATGTACACAGGAACATCAGAGAAAAATACACATATTTCTAATTTCGAAACCACATAAAGATAAGGGGCCATTTACATTCTCCGTCCGCTTTAACTCCGAATCTCATTCGACAGGAGGCTGGGCGCGCTCCTTAGTCAGTCTGGACGTGGTGGTGAAGGGGAGAATATCTGCCTTGCCCCAAAAAGTCTCGAATTTCGGTAAAATTAGAAAGTAAAGTTATCGATTTGCCGAATAACCAAACCACGAACGCAGAAAGGGGAGTATAAGTGAACACACAGAGCTACTGGGGTTTCGGACTTTGTCCATCATCCAGATTCTAAATAACTAAGAAAAAACACAACGTTTCGGAAACTGGATCTGCTTTCGTCCTCATGCGAGGGAAGACACTTACTCTGTTGGGTCCCTTAGAAAGAGCTAACCTCAATCCCTGGACATCACTGAGGTCCAGTGATTGAGGCTAGCTCTTTCTAAGGTACCCAACAGAGTTGAGGTCCAGTGATTGACGCTAGCTCGTTCTAAGGGACCCAACAGAGTAGGTGTCTTCCCTCACCTGAGGACGGAAACAGATCCAGTTTCCGACACGCTGTGTTTTCTTCTTAGTTATTTAGAATCTGGACGATGGACAAAGTCCGAAAACCCAGTATCTCTTATGTGTTATACAACATCGGCAGAACCTTATAGTATCTAAGTATAGGTGAAGCTCTTTACATTCATAACCTGGGTACTATGTGAACATAAATGATTAAATTTGCGATTCGGCCGTTTTACAGCAGGCGAAAGAAATAATTGCACTTGCTACGTAGAAGGATGGACGGGTCCCAGAAGAAAAAGTGCTTCATGTTAGAATTGACTGCGGTCAAGTTAGAAGATAACGCTATAGCCGTGCGCAAGAACTGCATAATTAAGGGATGGAGGTAAGGCTCGCTGGACTTTTACGCGTTCGCGAAGAAAAATTGTAAAGTTTAGCTCATTAGTTTCGTCATATCTGTATGTCTGCCCGCATGTAACAGCTCGAGACGCACTAAACTTTTAAAAGGAGAGGTTCATTCTAATTCGTTGATGCATTCCAGTTTGCATTAACACCTAAGAATAATGATGTTAAATTTACGTGCGAACCGTATACGTTTCTGTGTACCTGAAACCTAATTCGCTGTTATCTAAGCATGAAGAGTTTCGAGAAACCTCTGTAGTGAAAAGTCAAAAACTTTTCTTTCTTCACGATACACTTCTTTTCGTGCGTCTTATGATTTTAGTGATAGACGAAAGCGGTTTTTATGCTGTGTCACCTTCAATTGAGAACCGCAAAACTGGATATGCCCCTGCCTCAGCCCGTTCACACTAATTTTTAAGACAGTATCCAAAGTTATCTTTCACGAAATGGAAATCTAGAAGCAATTACAGATGGAACGCACCGGAACTGTTATACTACGTGCACATCTACTGACATGTTTAGCTAGGTATTACATGAACAAGCCTATAACTGGTGAGATCCTCAGCGTGCTTCCTTTATTCACGGGGAAGCAACGAATCGTGTACATTGCTTGTTACGTTTACAAAGCCATTGTTGATTAAGTTCCGTATACAAATTTTGAATACCTCTCAAGGGAATCGAACGCCCAATATCTGGTCTGTTCTGCCACTGAACATAGACTCTGTCATCTGTCATATACTTTCATGCACACACATATCAATTGTACAGTGAATTCTGAGACGACAAACAAGTTGGAAGCAAAAATCTGTGAAGTAAACATCAACAATACAAGCAGTTACAATTCGAACCACTGATCGTGAGCCTTTGTCCAACACTATACTATATCGTTAGACAATTTCGGAGTGCTGCCTGCCACAACCAATCGATAAAAACAAGTCTTACAGGGCTGTCGGCACTCGGGACACTGACTCCAAGCTTTGTGCACATTATCCATAACAGTAACCAAGCAGTAGGCTGTAATATGTGCGCGAACACTATTCATGAATTTTGTACAATTCTCTGGATCCTCAAATAGTCTTGTTCACTAACTGGAAATACCATCTGTCAACAGATCTAAGAAATTAGAAACCAGATGCTCAACTTTATGGGATGAGCAAGTAAACTTAATACTTAAAAAGCTAATTATCGGTAAAAACATACATAATTTTTAGCCTCAATAAAGTCATCTACGGAGACCCGTGTGAACCCAATTTTGTGGCTAATTTAGAATCGTTCCACGAACATGAAGTGTACTACGAGATTTGGTAGGTAGACTGTAAATGTGGTAGCGCATGCGGATACTGCATTTCATACAGTTGAATTTTACAACACAGTATGTGCAGAGCGAGAGAAGCAGGGCTCGCTGTGCTTGAGGGCGCTATAAAATTGCTAGTGGCTGTAACTCTGGATGAATTATGAACAAAGTTTTTATAATTCAGGAAATATTTTCAAGAGCCAACAAGTAAGACGATGTTAAACGTTTTAAATTCGCAGTATTAAGAAAGTTTTTAGTAAAAGATCTTCTCTGGAAGAAAACATATATGGCGGGATAGGAAGGTGAGATTTCAATAAATCTTAATGAAACACGTTGTCAGAGTTTTAAAAAAAATATTAGGACTTGGGCCAGTGGCGTGTGTTATTATCATTATTCGCCTTGAGGCTGCTGACTCGACACATAAATAATAAAGAACTGACTTTAATTGAATCATTATTATTCTTTTCTTGGAATTATTATTAATTTATTGCCATTATATAGACTGTTTTATTTGTATTTTGTTTTTTACTTATTTCTATATTTCTATGTACTCGTGCCAACTTTGTTATTGGCCTCTGTCCTGTTACGTTTGCACATAAATACACACGAATTGAATTATTATTATTATTATTATTATTATTATTATTATTATTATTATTATTATTATGTGTTGTTTCATCCAGTGTTTGCTTGTAATTTGTCTTTGATTTTATGTTGTGTTTGTCAATAATATAATTACCTGTATCTACACTGTGCTGTGTCTGTAATTGGCCTTGAGGCTGTTGATTCGTCACATAACTAATAAAGAATTGAATTGAATTATGATTTTATTTAACGACGCCTTCAAATGCTAAGATTATATAGTATCAGAAATAAGGAATTGGAAAGGCAGTGGAAGGAAACCTCCGTGACCTAATTCAAGGTGCCATTCAGACATTTGCATGGAGAGGCTAAGGATCACGCTTGCTGCAATAAACTCATCCAGGACTGCCGGTTTTCCGGATCGCCCGAATATTAAACGGGAAAGGTGACCACTTAAGTGGAGCATTCACCTTTGTATTAACAGCGTCCGTCATTTTATTGTAATTAGAGTTAGTCAGATAAGCAGCTCGTCCATCCTGAATATGGCGACTAAAATGCAGCCTACGTCAAACTGTTGGAATAGCTTAAACATACGTCACTGAGCTCCGGAAGTTAATCAGTTAACTACATGGGTAAGAGATTCTAAAGGTTTCTGACGATGGTGTATAATACTCAGAATTACTGGACTTTGTCCATCGTCCGGTATTCTAGAAACTAAAAAACACAACGTTACGGAAATTAGACCTGTTTCCGTCCTCAGATGAAAGGGGAAGACACGTACTCTTACTAAAGGACCCAATAGAGTAGGTGTCCCTCACCTCTGGACGGAAACAGGTACAGTTTCTGAAACGTTGTTTTTTCTAGGTTCTAGAATACCGGACGATGGACAGATAAGAGAGTTTCGAATTTCGCAGTTTCCATTCCCAGGTTAACGCTACTGCGTTTTACTGCGTTGCTGTTAGCAGTAGACACAGTGAACAACGTGTCGACGTGGTGAAATCCTTACGGACAATTCAATGGCCTTTGGATACGCCAGTTAGTTTGTTATGTTGCTGCTCGTTGTTATGGCAACAGAAATGTTTTCGCTCCGCTTTGAAATGATCTTTACGGAAAAAGTAGATCAAATTGATTTATGGAGTAGCATAGCTGTAACTGCCTCCGACTAGGTAACGTGATTGTGTTATTAATTTCTAATATCCCGCAAATGTGCTTCGTGCTGAAGGGATCTCCGGCCTCAACTGTAATTGTAAGCCTAAATTATTTTTACTTTTGAATATAATGTAATATATTATATTGTATTCTCTTTTTGCAATGGGCTGGTGAATATAGGGGTACTCTATTATTGTAAGAAAGACTTTTATAATTAATTAAAGACGATCATATAGCACATAAATAAATTATTTCTTTCATTCATCAATAGTTCTACAGCCTTTTCTTGGACTCTGGCCACTTTTTCCATTTCGTAATCCTATTGACAGTCGGTAGGACTCTTTGGACAAGGGGTCAGTCTGTCGAAAGCTCTCTACCTACGCAAAGAACAGCACACACAGACAACCATCCTTCGAGTAGGATTCGAAGCCACGACCCCAGCATTCGAGCAAGAGAAGACAGTAGTTAAACCGCTTGAGAGATGTGAATGAAACAAAACTGAAATAAACTCGTGGATGTTTCCAAATTTCTAAAATTAGATTCTGGATTCTTTTTGGATGACATTTTTTAGCCTCGTGCGTGGGCACCGAAGTTTCGGAGGAATATATATTTCCATATTCAGGGTACAAGTGGAGGCTATGTTCATACTCACAGGAGCACCTCCTGTCACAGCAGCCATTACCTAACTTGAGGTACTATCCTGAAATCTGCTCGGAGAGAGTAAGAGAAACCACAGAAACCTCAAGTAGAGCAGCAAGTTGGTATAGCCACTAAGCTACGGGTTTGACGACCGATAAGTCAGAGTTCGATTCTCGGTAATGGCAAGAGATGTTTCTTCATCAGCCTGTCATCAGTGTTAAACCCTAGGGTTCTGTAACCAGGTAGTTGTTTATTTTTCGATTATTTATCTTAAGCCTCTGTAGCCCCAAAATACGTTGGTTCACAGTTTGGAAACCCTTTAAATTCTCTCTAGTGACAGCAGCATTTACTTGGGTTTATCGCAAATAGCAATGTGGGTGAATGTTGCTCTTTCTAGTGATTACTTATTCCTTTTACCAGCTTCTTCCCAGACTTGACTTTCGTTTCAGAATCGATTATTGACGCCGGTGTTGGCAAGTGAAAGCGTATCTTTGTGATCATAGCTCGGTTATTTTGACAAATTTTGCCTGTTATGTTACAGATGTTGTTTAATACTACAGAACTATGGTCAAGCTGAGTTTCGAGTTGGATGCCAGTCGTGTTATATAGTGACGGTGTCAGATCCGTCTCACAACGGAGCAAATTTGATTATTTGTTTTGTCTGACTATTCACACAAAATGGTTATGGTTTTCAACATGAAAAGAGCATATTCGGGATTATCAAACTCTCCAAATCCTTTGTATTTTATATTAAAGTATTTTATAAAATGCACTTTTTATAGGTTTGTAAATAGAACTTTATTGGTTGCCCCGTATGCTGTTCTATTTCCAGCACAGTGCATAATCTATATTCGAAAGGAAAATAATTCAAATATTGTCAGAGGAATTGGTTTTCTTGCCACATTACATTGCATATTTTCTGCATTTCCCCCAGGCAATACTGTATTATGAAAGACCATCCAACTGACAAGTACATCATAGGAAAACTAATGAATATTATAATCCCATTACTGGTCAGTCAGTTTGCTACGCGTGTTACGCATGTTTTTCAGACATATGAAAGGAGTAAGAACTGATGGATGGTCTCCTACCTCCGGTGGTTCCATAATTATTGCCACGAAACGGAAACTTGCATCTTCAACGTAAGGCAATAAGGGCCTAAAACAATTTAAGTCAATTTTTATTTTGGCCAAAATTTATATACATAATTTTTTGTCTCTTTGAAACCATGTTAAAGCGTGAATATAATCATATTGTAATATATTATATACGTTGAAATTTCGTTTTTACTCTTTGTTTGTTTAAATCTTATGAGAATATATTTTAGTTGCTAAGATTTTGTAGTTTTAGGGAATGATTTTTTAATACTTATGTTTAATTGTATTAGAATATTTCGTGTTGCTTGAAGTAGGTACCCACATCGCAAGTCAGAAATAGTGATGCCTCATTCATAAAAAAATCTTCAGTCAACTCATGTCTTTCTTTCGTAATGATTTCTTACGTAAGACTTTCTTACTAGCACCACAGAAATATTCCACACGATACTGCTGTTGTACATTAAACAAACAAAAAAAAAAGCTACATAAAATTTGGATAGGCCTGTCTTTCGAAGTCTTTTTTTTTATTGCTAGTGGGGTGGGACTAAGTCCCTTGTACTGCGGCCACTTCTGGCCTATTGTACCAGCCCCAGATGATAGGTGAGTGTGATTGTGGAGCAACTGGTGGAATGAAGATTGGCAGGGGAAACCGAAGTACTCGGAGAAAACCTGCCCCAGCGCCACTTTTTCCACAACAAATCCCACTTGACCAGACCCGGGATCGAACCCGGGCCGCCGCGTTGGGAAGCCAGCGACTAACCGCTTGAGCTATGTCGCGACCTTTCGAAGTCTTAGTATTACACAGAATTTCATGGGCCTACACAAAATGGCGCTATTGCAGTAACAAGATCAAGTAGCTATCATTTGGTATTACTGAAGACAAGTCAAACAGTTCAAATGCCATGGTCTGTAATGACATGAAAAGCATGCAAATTGCGACAACCGTCCGTCCGTCCGTCATTTACTTCCAAAGTTATCTGGGAGGGAGATAAGTGAGCGTGATGGTGCCATGAGCTAGCCTTTCTGTGTGGAGAAAGTAAGACGGGCTAGAAACTGTTACACACTGTCTGGAATCCACTTAATTCTCTTACACCGAGTCAGAGGTCAAGACAATTCCGCGAAGGCTAACAAAATTGTAAACTGTGTTTATATGCGCTTGTCGTGCTTCTCGCTTGCAACAGTTTAGTGATAGACAGGACTAAAATATGTTCAAGCAATGATAAGTTATCTCTGTGCTCGCATTTGCAGCGTACACAAGCTATAGCATGTTATGAAAGTTCGTGAATGGAATCCATCATAAAGGTTTCAGCTTCCGAGAATTACACTAATATTGAACTCGTTCCATAACTAACCAAATGACAACTTCTGTTTCTTTGTCAGCGGAACGGTGAAGTTCACGACAATTTCGAAACAGTAGCTTTCTAATACACAAACACTTGGGTGTGACAGATCATCGCATGAATGAAACGCAGAACATACACCTGTTGATGGCCGCATACGGCACAAACATGCAGTAAGACAGGACATGTGGGCGGGGATTGCCACTTCTGCTTACAGGCAACCACTGCTTAGATTTCCTCTAACACGACCTGCTCAAGGCACCGGAAGAGGTACGACTGGCATGAGCGCAGTACATTCTTGATGCTGCTCGGGCGAGATGTTCCCAGTGACACCTATCAAGACAGACGAATGGATAGAGGAGGACCCACTACATGGCCTCCACGCTCCACGCCAGATTTGAATCCTCTGGGCTTGTACATGAGGGGACACTTAAAACTCCTTGTGTATGCATCTCCTGTTGACAATGAAGAGGCACTTCGCCATCGCATTGTAGATGCTTGTCAGACTATCTGCAGCTATCCCAACATCTTTGAACGGATGTGGCAGTCTATGATGAGACGTGTCGGGGCGTGCATTGAATCTCTTGGAGGACATCTTGAGCACTTATTATAAATGTACGCTTTCAGCTATAAATCACAAATTAAATGTTTCAGAACACATGTTGATATGGACATTTTTTCTTGTTTCGGTATGTGCAACTCGTGCCCAAAGTTTGTCCGCAACTTTCAGTTACACCCTGTAGTACTGATCTGGGAAGGGTAGTGGAAAATACTCCTGATGATGATTTTCTTTCAACCAAAACATAGCAAAAACTCACACTATAACAATTTATAATAGTTAAATGTTTTTCAGATGCATCCACGTGGAAACTGGAATAGACTGGATTCAGGAATATGTTTGTTGGCGCTGAGTTCAGAACATTTTGTTTCCCATCTACTGCTCACAACATAGAACAAAAATATATTAAATTACGTACGCTTATACACTGTAATCCTTTTTGCCTGTTCTTTCAAGAGTGAAAAGACAATTATTATGAGATCGCAATGCCCTCTGTGGGTATGTTTCAGCTTTTAAACCATTTAGTTTATTCTCACGAAATTCGGTACAAACATCATGTCAACTGAGTTCACCTCTCCCTCAAACTTTCTGATCCTCTGTGATCGGTAATACCAACATAGTGGACAAACGAACTTGAAAGACGACAGCGACACTAATGGCCGTATGTGGATAATAATACGTATATGCTACAAATTATAAATCACTCCGTCCAATGTGACCTGGCATCAAGGAATTTTATACAATTTTTAAAACTTACATTCCCAGGAAACTGCTGTGTTTGTGAAATGTTCCATTCTGTGTACTGTGTGTTGTAACATATAAGTGTACATACTTTGCGTGTAAACAAATTATGTGATAGTGGTTTCCTATTTGTAGTGATGTTTGCCCTCTGAAGATGGTCCACAGAGACCGAAACATGTAAGGGTGTTAAGTTTTTATGTAGTAAAAAACTTACAGGTCACATTGGACGGAATGATTTATAATTTGTAATTGTTATTGTGACGGACCAGAATGAAACAAATCAAACGTATATGCTACTTTTGTTAAGGCAATTCTTTTATGGTTTGTAGTTCAAACAGGTTATCTTAAATTTTAAGACAGTGGAACGTAAGACGCTAAACTCGGACAGCCATGACGTACGAATATGGGAAACGAGGAATGCATACAGAGTTTTGGTCAGAAATCTAGTTAGAAAACAGAGAAGTATTAAGGTTGATTTTAAAGGAGTAAGTTATGAGAGGACGGGTGAATAGAGTTGATTCAGAATTGGTCAAATGGCAACTTCTGGAGAAAGGGGATGACTCTTCAGGTGCTGCCACCAAAGTTAATTAATTAGTAAGACTGATCTTGAAGAATAAAGTTGTGAAGATGAGAAGTGGATAGAACTGACTTCAGTTCGTGTCCGAAGGCCAGTCCTTCTATTACAAGTACGAAACCATAGATTTCTGAGATCAGAGAATTAGGTCATTAGTAAGTTGATGGTGTGAAAATTGAATGTTAGTGTAGAAGTTGGATGGAAGGGGCTCAGAATATTTCCCAAAGGTAAGGTTTCCCGACTAGTGGTGTTGAACCTAAGAATTTTGCTACCAAAGAGCTACTTAATTAATAATAGTATTTACAGATATAACTGCGAGAACGGAACTGGCTCAGAATCGACGACTTCGTTAAGAGTGATATTGAAACTTTGGGTTGTGCTATCATAGTGTTAGTATGTTCTTCAGTCAGTTGGTTGGTTATTCAGTTCACTGGTTAGTTGTTAAACTAGTGACAAATTGTGGAAACTCGAAAAGCCACAGCTATTCAGATTAGCAAGGCAAAATATATTTACATATCTGAGTGCATAAATGTAAATGACGACCACCAGCTCAAAGTTTAGTCAAATCATGCGACCGACTGTTCAGATTCACATTAATTTAGAAGTATTTTGAACAGGCAGCCACTCCGTGTGTTACACTGTCCACAGAATTGCAGCTTTTTGTGAGTGATGTCAGCCATGTCCTGCAACCTGACGTTTGTTGCGTCCTGCACGGACGAGCTGCAAACTTCTCTCTTCACTTGTCATCCGGTACAGTGAAACAAGGACTGATTCGATGGTTCTTCAGACACAACAATCAATGTAATGCATTGATTGATTGATTTGTATGCCACAACCAGCTCACGAATGCTGCAATATTACTCTGCGGTAGGAAGAGGACATAGTCAAACTTGAAGGAAAGATATATGTATATATATCGTGTATTGTGTTTGACGAAAACCAAGAAAGTCTTTCCATCAAGTTTGACTATGTCCTCTTCCTACCGCAGAGTAATATTGCAGCATATATATATATATATAATATTCTGAAGCCTAAAATTTCTGTAAATTCCATTTAAAAATTCAGTTCCTACCTCACAGAAAACATTGACTCAACACTACACACATTAATCTGTTAATGCATTTTAGGAAAATGATCACCGTTCATTCCGAGGCTCATATGAAACCCATAATACACTCCATGGGCGAAAGGTAGAGCTGAGTCTTTTATTGGCAGAGTAGGTCATGCTTTCAGTTGTCACTGTGCACTGAAGAGTTAAGAAGCCAACGACGTTAGGTATTTATCGCCTTTGTAAGTCTCCTCGGAACACTTTGGTTTTGCAGCTACAGCAGCATAGACTAAATAGAATTGGTTTCGGCAAGAAATCAAGAAAATTAACTTAAGATAGAAATCAATTATAGGCATACATGTTGCTCAGGATACTAATTAGGCTACGGGTTCAAGGCTTGGTTTCGATTATCGGCAAAGGTAAAAAGTTATCTTTGCTCACAGTACCCAGACCGACTCTATGGTCATATCCAGGACCCTCAAATGGGGCTCCAGCTGTCAGAGCTTGAAACAGACCACTCAGCAGCATCCAGTGCCGAGGTTACGAATGTGTGTGCAGTTATGCTTCCAGTCCCCCAACATTTCTCACGGTGTGGTACCGGTGCTCATTTAAGCACAGGCATAATTTCATCTTACGTTCAGCACAAAGCCTGCTATTGTAACTAAATTACGCTAGAATAAAACCACACGTTGTTTCAGAATCTTCAGAGATCTGAACCCATAAAGCAAAGTTACAGTTTTCCCTGAGCTTAATTAACTATGCACCACGTCTTGAAGGCTAAGCTAAGCGACTGTTAGCTCTTCAAGGACGACTTTTCTGCATGAAGCCTATTTAGTCAATTAATTAGTTAATCTGTGAGCCCATATTCGGTCTCTTTCCTGTTGTTCCACTTTTGACCAATGGATATCCGTCAAACGCTTTGTTTCATTCAGTTTCTTAATCCCAATACAGTAGGTAGGACTCCTTGGACGGGGATCAGCCCGTCGCAAGGCCGCTACCTACACAAACAGATGAAACGCAGACAGATATCCATGCCTTGAGTGAGATTCGAACCGACTATCCCATTGTTCGAGCGAGCAAAGACAGTGAGCTCATATTAGTATTCACAAAATTTTCTAGACCAACCTGCGCTCTCAGACATCTTTGAACCCATAACCCTGGGTAAATATTGCCTTGAATAGTCACAAATTCTGCCTCACATTCGGAAGGTATTCAGTTCAAATCCGCGCTGAGACCAGTCCATTAATGTTTAAGTCTTCGTCTTCAGTTTCTCTGGAAGGCGCTCTGACTTCCAGGGCCCCAGAATTGACTACATCCTTCCGGACTGTCCACTCATGCCCCCCTCACCCCTACTGACTGTTTTGCAGCTTCGGCGGTAACAAATGGCTGATAGCTTGTTTACGAGATCAGACAAACACAGGCTTGGTAGAAGCGCGAGATAAATATAGAAGTAAACTAGACGCAACAAACAACGTCTCAAACTTCGCCAAGGACACCCAAGTGCAAATTCTTCGTCACCATGCACTACACTGGCTGGAGTAAGCCTCCGTTAGCAACGGAACCATTCGTGTTTACTTCTGTAGGGGAGCCGTGTCTCATGAAGTATTAGATCCGTAAGTAAATAAGTTAGGAAATATACGCAAAAGCGTAACAATTCTAACGTGTTCATTTACCTCGAACACCGTAAGACTTGTGGAACAAGCTCTATTATATTTAAGCATCCTGTTGCAGTATACACTTCTATATGTAATAATACAAATGCCGTCATGATTGCAACAATTTATTTGATTGTAGATCTTTGTCTTTTCTTCCTCTACACTACATGTTTCGGCGGTAACTGGCCATCATCAGGTGTATTTTTCACTACGTAGCTGTCACACTGCACACAATCCAATTCTAAAACACCAGTCTGTCAGTTTTGTTTAAAATCTCGCCAACATAGATCGTCAATTTGATTTTAGAATTCCAGTTTAAAATTTAAAATTTTAAATACCAAGGACACCTGCTCTTGTCTACATGTGCTGCAGCGGCTATTTCTTGTTTTCAGCGCCTTTCACGTATTATTCTGTGCAGGCTCCCTGTGTGTGTGTCGCTGCTCATCTTTAATAAGTAGTCAAGCACTGGAAAAACTTTATCTTTATATTTTACCCAATATACTGCAACATATTATGTTCGATATTAACGTGGATTACCAACTGCTTAACAGATTTAATATATTTTTTACGAAGTTGGATTTATAGACACAAAAGAGTTTAACATGAACAGAAATTCAATAATTCTAATGCCCCAAATAAAATAATATTAGTAATGTAACACTTCCCGTTAAAATTTCAAAAGGCTTTTATCTTAGTAAATAAATAAATAAACAAATAAACAGAGAATCTGTGTGCTCGTTTACTCATTCCTAGTGTCTGCGCTTGTATCTCTCAGCAGAAGACCAAGAGAACTACCCGTATATTTTGGTACCCTTAGTGAGCTCCACACTCGACACAATACCTCTCAGACAGGAACAACTTTTACTGTGCTTCCCACGGAACTTACGAGTAACATGCGAGCAGAAATTCGGTAACGGCCGTGAAGGCAATGAGCTTAAATAAGGAAACGACCAGCCCTGCATCCAGATGAAGCAGTGGGTAGCCTACAAACACCATGACGAGCTCCATATGTCACACTCTTCATCAAGTATCATTAGGGTGATTAGATTACTAGGAATATAGTAAGAATGGAAGAAATCAGAAATACATACAAAATTTTAATTTACAACTCTGAACGGAAGACACCACTTGGAAGATCTAAGCATAAATAGGAGGATGATATTAAAATGGATGGTAATGTAACAGTTGCTGAGGATGCGTACTAGATTCATGTGATTAAAGATAGATACCAGTGGCTGGCTCTTGTGTACATGGTAATGAAACATGGGGTTTCATAAAACGCAAGGAATTTCCTGACAAAGTGAGCAGATCTTAGTCTCTCAATGACTCACTGAATAACGCGGGCGACTAGGCACAACTCATTGTGGAGGTTCTGGACTGTAGCCGGCAGACCAATATCCTCACTGACGTTTTCGCAGCTACCTGCGCTCCCTCCAGGCAATTCCAAATATAGTCTCTTAAATCTGCCAACGACCACTTTCTTTCACTTCTCTTCCGATTCACTGACCATTCCACCAATTAAGGCCGTATATTCTCAGCAATTGAAAGCGTCGTTAAGTAAACCAGGAATAAATAATTTAATAAATATAAAAATAAATAAGGACTGAGCTTTATGGAGTTCGTTAATTAGTTAGATAAGTAAGCAGGTAGGTTCTGTTTATAAGGTCCAAAAACCCATTTCGAAACTCATGATTCGGAACTATAATTAATTTTTTTTTTGTCTAATTACTTTCGGACCAGGAGGGGGAAAGTTGTAATATACAGACCACCAAAAGGTGCCACAAGTTCTCGTGGACAATAATTATAATCTACCTCGTGAGCGGCTGAGATTGTGGGCACTACCTCCCGACTACAAGCCTCACATGAGAGACATCGCAACACGTCGTCACCTACTCATGTTCGGGCTAGACCAACTAACTAGGCCCTAACGACACGTAAAGACTTAAGCACTGTCAGTCATATTCGTGCAGATTCCAGGCCACCTCCTTGTCAAGCGCATTCATGGCTCACAGCGTGTCATCTTCGTCCACCGTCCAGATCATCTCACCTTCATCTTCGTGCAGCGTCCAATCACTGCATTTTCATCTGTGTGCAGCGTCCAGATCATCGCACCTTCATCTTCGTGCAGCGTCCGGATCATCGCACCTTCATCTTCGCGCAGCGTCCAATCATTTTCATCTGCGTGCAGCGTCCGGATCATCGTACCTTCATCTTCGTGCAGCGTCCAGATGATCGCACCTTCATCTTCGTGCAGCGTCCGGATCATCGCACCTTCATCTTCGTGCAGAGTTCAGACCATCCAATTGCCCTCATGTTGGTGCAGAGTCAAGATCTTCCAATTACCATGTTAGTTCAAATTTCAGACCAACCCATTACCATGTTGGTTCAGAGTTCAGGCCATCCCATTATCATTTGATGCAGAGTCCAGACCATCCCATTACCATGTTGGTTCAAAGTTCAGACCATCCAATTTTCATTTGATGTAGTGTTCAGACCAACCCATTACCATGTTGGTTCAAAGTTCAGACCAACCAATTACCGTGATGGTTCAAAGTTCAGACCATCCAATTATCATTTGATGCAATGTTCAGACCAACCCATTACCATGTTGGTTCAAAGTTCAGACCATCCCATCACCATCTGTTGCAGACTTTATACCATCCAATTAAGATGCTGGTGCAGCGTTCAGACAACCGTATGATTTGCATGAGAGCTTCTGGATCGAACAGAAGTGAAAATGTGGAAAAGGTACACATAAATATAAGGATTTGTTGCTTTCGCTGTAATTAACCGAGAGGCTACGTACATACACATACGGTCGGAGAGACAGACATGGAAAAGCCAAGAGGTTCGTGCTTCCAATTTTAATTTGCAAATGCACCAATACTTTATGAGAATGGGGAATGGATACATCTGACTCGAAACAACGTCCACTGGCGTGCTGATATGAACACCGCAATTAATGTTCGGTTTCCAGAAAAGGCGGGGAAATTGTTACCCGGCTGAGAGACTATTAGCTTCACAATTTCTCCATGGAGTTATATCGTTTAGTAACCGTTCGACATTCTTAGTTTATATAACGACGCTGTTTCTGTTGTATACTATGAGAGTGAATGCTACTCATGATTAGTAAACATACAGGAACAAGTGTAAGGTCCATGACATGTTTCAGAATACTAAGAATTGATAAAACTGTGGGAAAACTCAGTCAGGGTAACTGGTGGCCCCATAAATATTTGATTCAGGCACCTCCCGTGAAATAGTCCGCAGCGAAACGGAGACATCTATGGATAACTTCTAAAACTGACTGTGAAACACATGCCCAATTTCGTGACGTATTGAGTGTCATGCCATGAAACTGGGAAGTTTACACTATATTGGATATCATCAGTTATCTGAGATATATTTAACATACATGATGACGTTTCGGGAGTTTTTCCTGTTACCAGCTTCACTGTCATTATTTAGACCAAAACCCCATATTGCTCATTTCTATTCAATGCCTGTAAAACTACCTTTCAGCCACAGTGTTAAGTTGTAGTCAATATTTTCCAATAAAAAAGGTAAAGTTATATCTCTATCAGGCTGCGGAGGCCCATAGGGTTTTGAGAGACCTAGAATCCCCCATTTTCTAGACAATCAGTTTACAGATGATGGTAAGGTTTTCAGCCTTACGCGCCTTTTACCCACAGTAAGATTCCTGGCATTCATTTCTGTTAGAGGCTGAATCGACCCCAAGGCCACAGCGCGACTGGAAGGATTAAGTCAACTGAAGAAACTAATGACTTCATCGGGAATCGAACCCGCGACCTTCAAGCTTGTAACATAGTGCCTTAACCAACTATGCTACCGCGTACCCACAATGTGTTCAAGTATGAAATAAAATTCAAATGCATCAATAAACTAAAGACTTCAAACACTAACATTTATCCTGATACGCGATTTGCATGCAGACACACGGATGGACGCACAGACATACATGACGAAGTAAAGGGGTGCAGGCCTCAAACTGTCGCCTTGCATGTTCGCCCATCACCTGCACTGACTTAGTGAGGAGTGCAACGTTGGACTGATAGCACTGGCCACAGTTTGACACACTCGTACGTACGTATAACTGAAGGACTGAAAAGTTTCATTGGCTTCATGCTTTCAGATGGTTCAGAGAGGGGACTGTTTCATCCCTTTGTTGCTCAACAAGGAAATGGAGGGGAGTTAGAGAGGAGCAGAGAAAGACAAGGGAGTGGAATTTTAGACTCTCTCACCTGTTCAGGATCGCAGTGGCCGCGCTGTCTAAGGCATGAGGGCTCGCTTGAACTCTGAGATCGTCTCTTCGAATCTCACTCGAGGCATGGAGGTCTGTGTGCGTTTATTCCGTGTTTCTGTTGTTCTGTGTGTAGGTAGCGGCCTAGCGACGGACTGATCCCCCTTCAAAGGTGTCCTACCGACTGTGTATAGCCTTAATAAAGAGAAGCAGCAGCCAAGATCCAATAAAAGGACTATAGAGCCATAGATAGATGGATAGATAGAGGGTATATACAGGCTTCATTCTTATATAGGAACCAAATGAAATTCTGTAGGCTTCCTACGAACAGTGTGTGCGTGCGTGCGTGCGTGTGTATTGAATTAAGCGTCAATTTAGTTAAATTCGTGATTACAGAAATAAGTCGGAATACAGGAGATATGGAAGAGATAAAATTTAATGACATTGAAATAAATAAAAGGGAAAATATAACCAGTACTTAATAACAAACGGAAAACATAAATGCGATGACAGTATAAATAAAAATCCAGGATATTTTCATTAATTTGGTAGGGACGTAGGTCCATTCTGGAAAAGAGAAACGCCTGTGGGAGAAGTATATCTACTTAAAGTTGTTACAAGCTCGTACTAACATAAGGTAAAGTTGTTCCCATGCTTAACTAATTAAGCAACACGCCATGAAGCCTTATGCGGAGTGGATATATAGACCCACATCTTCTTGACCTCGGCACTAGCTGCAGGTGAGTGGTCAGCTGCTTTATCCCCGAGGAAAGAGGCTCCGGTACCCACTGAATAGGAGGTAAGGTGAACCCCAGAGCCGGTCTTGACGACGTGGAGAAGACAAAATTCTTAACCCCACCGGGACTCGAACTCCGAAACCTTGGTCGTCCAGCCCGTAACTAGTCGCTATACCGACTGAGCTATCCCGGCTCTGCTCATACTAACATATGGAACAAAAAGCATGAACATGTAAGGAGGTACATATTAATTAATTTCCTTCTGTATTTCTTATGAAAAAATACAGATAGAAAAGAGCAGAAGATGAAATAAAGAACAACAAAATTAGAGAGATAAACTAAGAAACATCAAAATAAGGTGATACAATATGGGCACGTTTCTTGAATGAACGAAGACAGAAACGCGAAGGAGGTTCTGAATATGTGACTAAAAGGAAAACACAAGAACGAAGAGAGATGACAAGGTAAGGACAATAGATCAGGAAAAATGACACAGAGCAGGAAGGAAGAATATGGAAAGAAAGTACAGTGAAGGGATTTTGGAAGACAGTGATAGATGAATACGCTTTGTTGCTAAAGAAAGCACATAAACTAGAATCATCTAACAAGTGGAAGAACTGAAGGACTTAAAACTGACAGTGTTCATATGACGTGACACTTCAGCCTCCTGTCATCGTATCAAAGGGTCAATTGCTGCACGCAATCTCGTTACGATCCAGAGACCCAACCAAGACTCACTACTCGACAGCAATCGGTAGAACATCATGACCGCAACATTCATCATCTTCCCTTTGAACTACACTGCAGTGCAGCTTGCCCCTAACAACCAGGAATTTTAAAAGCATTCAGGTCAGTATCATGTCATCTTTAAATCTTTGCATCTAAATTATTAAGTATTCAATCCATACTCACAGAAAACACACTGCACCTACATTACAAAGCTCAACCTGTTAATAGTTTTGCTGCTTAGGGAAATAACCTATCCTTATTCTCATAATTACCAGAAACCAACAAATATATTCTATGGGGGGGGGGAAATATTGTTTCTTAACGTTAAACTAGAGGGCATCAATTATACTTTGCAGGATTACGTATTCCCCGAGGATAAGAATAGTATATATAATGAATGCTGATTTTCACTTTAATTTCTGAAGAAAATTGGGCATATTTGACAGCAGTAGCAAGAGGAGAAATAGAGATGGAACAGGAATAGAACACTGCCCTTACTGTGACCTTCTGGGTTATGGTACAGTATGATTTGGGGATGGTTGCCACTGTTTCATCGGAGGAACATACTGTCTCCATCTGCAAAAGTCTATCCCGATGACGGAAGCATTATGATCCCCTGAAACGCTGGTACCTTCAAGACTATGAGGTGTCACAAGCCAAAAACTACAATATAACAGCAAATGAATATTAAGAACAACAAGGATTGCCTTGTCTCTTAGTCCTGGAACCCGTCGACATGGATTCAGTGACCTCTGTCAACTAATAAATCCACTTTTTCAGTGCCGGTTTGTCTGGGTGCAGAATGCAAACTTTCATCTGCACAGCCAAGCTCGTCCTGTCTATAAGAACGCGCGGAGGGCTGTATCTCAGGATGGGCAGGAGAGAAAGAAATGGAAAAAGCAGTTTCGATCACCTCAAATTCCTCGGGCGAGCAGTGACACCTGTCAGTGGCGTTATTGGGCAAAGGAATTGGGATTTTTCTATTTGATCGGAACGGAATTGTGACATGTGCACTCTCCTAGTCTACGGACATTTGGGTAAAGTAACGGAAGCTTAAAGCTACCCACTTACTTACTTACTTACTTACTTACGTACTCATGGAGCTGAGCCCTTCTGGAGGAGCCGCCAATTCTGCAGCTACTCAAGAATTTCCCAGTATTTTATGGAACCCGAAGGTTTATTACCGCGTTCACAAGAGCCCTCCACTGGTCCATATCCTGAGCCAGATCAATCCAATCTATAACATCCTATACTTATCTCTCTAAGATCCATTTTAATATTGTCCACCCACCCACGCTTAGTCTTCCCAGTGGTTTCTTTCCTTCTGGCTTTCCCACCAATATCCTATACGCATTCCTAGTCTCCCCCATTCGTGCTACATGACCTGCCCACCTCATCCTCCTTGACTTGATCATTCTAATTATACTTGGAGAAGAGTACAAGTTATGAAGCTCCTCATTATGCAGTTTTCTCCAACCTCCTGTCACTTCGTCTCTCTTCAGTCCAAATATTCTCCTCAACACCCTGTTCTCGAACACCTTCAGTCTATGTTCCTCCCTTAATGTCAGAGATCAAGTTTTACACCCATACAGACCCACAGGCAAAATTATAGTATTGTATATTATAATTTTTATGTTTCTGGACAACAGACGAGAAGACAAAAGGTTCTGGACTGAATGGTAGCATGCGTTACCCGAGTTCAATCGCCTCTTAATTTTCTCCTGAATCAGGTTTCGATCTGTCATCGTTGTTCCCGAATGTCTGAACTGTGCCATATTTTCAAAACATCTGTTTCCTACCTTTATGTCATGATTTTGCCCTGCATTTTGGTGACGAGACAGTAACCTGAGGACGCGCCATGCCGTCGTGACAGGAACCCACCTAACATGGTAAAGCTACCCACTCACTTTCATATACAGTACGTTTTCTTGTCGACGCTTTCGCGAAGCGAGTGTATTGCTAAGGGTTGGTTTCCCTTGCCAGGATAATGTCCATCTCTTCCTCCCAAATGCGCACGCGCACAGAATCTCGCTGTAGTTTCGAGGATTAGAATGCTTGAATGAAGCTTTACCTCCGCGCAATGTTCGTGCCATAAGAGTGTCACTGAATCTGTGTACCTATTTCTTTATTGCTAGTGGGGTGAGACTAAGTCCCTTGTACTGCGGCCACTTCTGGCCTATTGCACCAGCCCCAGATGATAGGTGAGGGTGACTGTGGAGCAATAGGTGGAATGATGATTGGCAGGGGAAACCGAAGTACTCGGAGAAAACCTGCCTCAGCGACACTTTGTCCACCACAAATCCCACTTGACCGGACCCAGTATCGAACCCGGACCGCCGCAGTGGGAAGCCAACGACTAACTGCTTGAGCTATGGCGCGGCCATATGTGTACCTTACCACAGAGTTGGTCCCTGGTCTTGCACTGAAAGATCCACATGACTAAGAATATTTTCTTAGTGAATTTAACGACACTTCATAAACCATGTCGATTCGATATTTGTGAATTATTGAAAGAGAAAGACGTGAAAAGAAGCAGTCGTGGTCTGTTAAGGTCCTATACCAACGCGACTTCAGAGCTGAGGCTAAACCATAAGAAATCTGTCCGAATAACGAGACGAAAACGGAATACGGGACCTCCCGTGTACGCTTACTGGCACTGAAGCAACGGTCTGTAGGCGGAGGAGCAGATAGTAAAAGTAACGTAGAAGACGATGAGGTTCTGAAACTATAAAAAGAAGTTCTGGGAAGAACTAATCGTTTTTATTAAAATGTGTCTGTACATTCCAATCAGATTACATCCGAGAGCAATAAGGGAGATTTAAGGTTTTCACGGCGCTGACTGTGGAGGAAGCAATCTTCTGGGATGCGGAGGCACCACAATAAGAGAGAGTTTACACCAAGACTAAAGGTTCGGCCACACAGGGCACTACGCTATGTTCGCTACGTACGCTACGTACGCTGTGTACACTCTGCGACGCAGCTAACATAGGGAACATAGCGTACGTAGCGTACGGAAGTCTGTGTGGCCAGTCACATTAGCAATAAAGGGAGATATTTTTCTGTTCGTATAGCGAACATAGCGTACGTAGCGTGCGTCGCGTACGTAGCACTCTGGGTGGCCGAACCTTTTTCTCTCAGTTATTTCATAATTAAATATCCCTTTGTTTTCTATCTTTGTACAGTTCTTCTAACTCGCTAAATATCTGTCGGACAGAAAAGTGTTTCAAATAAAAGTTACAGAGAAAAATAAAACACATCTGATGCTTCGTACAATAGTTCCTTAAGTCATGTAGTTTAGAGATAATTAATCAAAAATAAGCGAAAGCGCCGGATCTGTTACGCCGTGCCTACATTTCCTATCTTGCATGTCTGCATACAGTTAGAGCACTGTTCTGCCTGCTCTCTTCCCACTGACAGCTTCACAGGCCCACCCCACGAAGCGCTGTTATTTAACCAGTCACTTGGGGTAACTCTGTCAACAGCCCTACCCTGTAATCCAACCGTCTATTTCCGGTCTTCTGGGTTGATTCACCTGTAGCCGGCCGAACCAAGAGATGTCTTGAAACAAATTTCCCAAGGGGTCGCGGGCACCCTTCACGTGCCTGCCACATACTTACACAGTACCTATGTGTTATATGTAAACCTAACTGTCCCTAAATGCAAGGTGCAACATGTTTCATGAGAAGTTAATAGCGCTGTCAGGTAGTCAAGAAATACCCAGCAATGAGGAGAATCGAAAGCTTAATTTCCGTATTCACAAAAGCTCAGTGTTGAACTGTAAACTAAACTTGTATAACCCAAACCACAGATTTACACACCACTGATCCAATATCCGCTTCAGCACGGCGGTATCTCAGGTAGAGGCATATCACATGGTCTTACATATCGAGGTTTTAAGAACAGAATGCAGTGGGTCGAGGCACTATGCTACAAGCCTGAAGGTCGCGGATTGGAATCCCGATGAGGTAATTGGATTTATCAATTGACCTAATCCTTCCAGCCTCACTGTGGCCCTCGGGTCGACTCAGCCTTGAACAGTAATGAGTACCAGGAATCTTTCTGGGACTAAAGGCCGGCCGGCACGTAAGGCTGATAACCTCACCGCCATCTGTGAGCCGATTGTCTAGAAAATGTGGGATCCTCGATGTCTCACAACCGAATGGACCTCCACGGCCTGTTAAAAGGATACTTTTAACCTTTCGTTTTTGTGCCTAGAAAGTTGTACGTTTATCTTACCCTCTCTTGCTTGTTACTTTCTCTTATGATTCCTTCTTCCTTCATTTAATGAACGTAATGGTTGGTACCTAAAGAATAATGATCATGAACCCTCTCGTTATGCAACTCTCTCTCTCTGTTCCCCTTCCCCCAACTTCGTACGTCCATATATAGTCTCATCGACACTCGTTCAAAAATTCCTCAATCTGTGTTCTCTCCTCTGAGCCAGACAGACCAAGTTTTATACAAGTAAAATTACATTTATTTCTGTATATTTGAACGTTATGATTTGGTAAACGTGGAAACAGATTCGAAACCTAAGCGAGCATTCTCGAATTCAGTCTGCTCCTAATCTAGTCTTGAATATACGAGTAATTTTGATTCCTTAATGCCGTATGGATGTAATTGATGTATGAGGTTTTCTCACTGGATTAATTGGCTGCAATCATAAAGAACAAAACTACATTTATCGATAAAATTGAAGATCTGTTAATCATGAACTCATTCGTCAGTCGCGTATCAAACGGGTCAATTACGAAACTTAAGCGGTTTATTGTGACTGATGAGAAGGAATCTGAACATGGCGTCAGCCCGCCCACTTCTTCTTCTTATTCTTCTTCTTCATCTTCTTCTTCTCCTAACTCAACGATCATATTGTCACTTGTCTCAGTGACTGTAGACGGGGTTCGGATTAGTAACTGGATTTATTAACGACCTACAGGCCGTAACTACAAATAATTATAACACTGTTACTGACTTTCACACTACAAAGTACTCCGCGCTAATCTCTTCAGTCGGTCTCTGCTAGTCTTCACAGGTAACATGGGATCTACACCAGTCTCACTGAATCACACACTCCAGATATTACACATAAATTAACTACTAATCATACGTCAAGCTTTCACAGGCAGACTTGTAATTCTTCTTCATCTACGAACCTCCAGTGGTTATCTCCTTGCTCGCTTGTCTGTGTCCTGCTGCCGCTACTATTCGTAAGCCCAAGTCCAAGTCATCGCGGACACAGAAAACATAGTTTTCCATAAATTACTCACCTAGCGACAGACTCTTTAGTAAGAATCTGTCTTCGCCGGAACTTTTTTACCAACACGTTGCCTAGCAACGGGTGTACATGTAACAATATGAAGTGTCTGATCTGCATATGTTAATTATTTAAAGCTTAAAGCCTCGATATATGAGGGGAATCCAGATACTGAGAAGAGAAATCACCCACGGGTCTACACAACGTCTTGCAAATCTCAAAAGATAACAAAGTTCTGACTGCATCTTGTCAGATGGGAAGGATGGAAACATAACACGAACAGCTGCGACGATTTAGAAACTGGGTTGCAATATCGCTACTGGCGGAGCAGATGTGATTATTGCCAAGCAGCACGTTTGAGCATTTGCGCACTCTACTTGAAAGTAAAAATAAAGGGGCCTTATATTTATAATAGCTCAAGGGTTAGCGAAGTCTTGGTCTTGATGTTGTGATATATAAGCCCTTCCGAAATTTCGAGGTTTTAAAATTTATATCTTTTTTTTAAGTTCTTTGTCTCTCTATTCTTCTGTCCGTTAGTATTATGTAAGTATGTTAATTTCTACACGCTGTTTCCAATTTCACAGATATTCCGTCATTTTTCTCTAATTTTCTCCTTTTGTAGCACATCTTTTATTTTGTTCACTCGCTATTTTGTCATGCAAGTTGCTCCTAGAAATTATTTTTAAAATCTCAAGCTTGCAGTTTCTATTCTGTTTATTTTGTGTCTCCTGCTTCATTGCTGAAGTTTCACTTCGAGACTATATGATTAAAAAGAATAAAGAGTTTCTTACTTTAATGTCATGCTGCTATCTATTTAAGCCTATCCAGCACTTAATCAAAAAATTGAAACACACTACCTACTTGTGTACTTTCATCGTGAAATACAGTTTAACTATTGGTATAACACTTTTATAGGATCCACTCATGCGAAAATTAATACGATAAATTTCAGGCGCTTAGTTACTATTGTTCATGACTATCTTCATAAAATGGTATAAAATCTATAACAAAATACATCTGATGTTTATCTTCAATTATTTAAGGAGTTACGCTTCAGCAACTACTGAAACTTACGTGAAGTGTACTCTCCAATTTTGATTAAAATTGGAATTTTCTAGCAAATCTGGGAATTATTTAAAAATTTAATGAAAATCCTATCAGCGCTTTTTGTTACACGCGAACCAACGGCGAGACATGGTGAAGCTAATGGGAACATATTTTTAATTTAGTATTGCAAACACACCAATGTAACAATTAAAATACAGAGATCTATAATTCGACTTCGTTAGATTTGAGGTTTTCACGGCGGTGACTATGAAGAATGCCGTCTTCTGGGATGTGGCGCCGTGTAATCTTGTGTAAACCGATGTTTCGGAGGAACGTATCGTCACCATCTTCAGGGTATAAAGATCCGGGAGCGAGGAGCCAGCGTAAGCAGATGGCTGCAGTCTGCACAAAATGTACACGGCGCCAAACCCCAGAAGACGGCATCCTTTATAATTCCACTTGTTTGTGTGGAGATGAAGCTCGGACTGTTACCCTACGGGAAGGACATAAATTGAGGCTATCAGAATAGAGCGTTGCGGATCGAGACAATTAATCAGCTTTGCAATCGTCTGCCCTATGTTGCGATGGAGGAGCTGTGGGTGGGCTCCAGAGCGCAGTGACGTGCATTGGTAAACACAGCCCGCCCCACTAACTCCATGAAGCTGAGTTCTTGTCAAGCCATCAGTTGCTCAGCTACTCACGAATTTACCAACATTTTTATAGAACCCGAAACTACTCGTATATTACCATGTTCACAAGAGTTCGCTTCTGGTCCCTGTCCTGAGCCAGATTAATCCAGTCCATGCGTACCCATCCTATTTCTCTAAAATCAATTTTAATATTATCATCCCACCTACATCTAGGTCTTCCTGGTGGTCTACTGCATTTCCCACGAAAAATCCTGTAAGCATTCCCTTTCTCTCCCATGAGTGCTCCACCCCTCGCTATGTAAATATGTTGTGACTATTTAATAACATGTCAGATTTTGGTGCTGTATACACTGTGGGTCCTTCTCCCACAGTTTGGGACTCCCATCTTCTCACATTTAACGCCATTACATACGAAGCATACATCTTAATAAACTAGAGTTGATATAGTGTAACCCACATGTCGATAACGCCTCTAATAGAAACCGTTACTTCTTACATGTTAACAAGTGATGTCTGCACGGCGAACCACGGTTATACGGAAGGTTCCTACTGAGCGTTTGCTACGGTTGTTTTTTTAATCCGATAGTACTATCTGCACGTAACGCTTCAATTTTCCAACTAAATATCCACCATTGTTAGCAGAGTTCATCTTGAGAAGCTGACAGTCACTCAACTACTGAAGAATTCCCCCATCTTAGGGAACTTAAGGTTCATTGCCTTGTTCACAAGAGTTGGCCACAATTACAATTTTATAAATAACTCTGCCTTACGAACTATTCATTGGCAGAATATTTCAGCTAAATTATTAGATTATATTTAGTGATATTCCGGGTTCGAATCTCAGTTCGACGACCGACTAACTTAAGTCTCTCGCTGTTTCTCTCAGTCCATAAAGACAAATGATGAGATAATTGCTTTAAATTGGCCTCGACTTCCTCCTTCGCCTTCATCATTCATAATCATAGTACGTTAGGCACTGTAGGCCTTTAAACTAGCAGTTGATAAAGCTTTGCCAAATAAACCAACAAATAAAGAAACTATATACTTGGTTCCTCGTGTCACTTGTCCCTCATGCAAGGTGCAGGACACGACACTTAAAGCATTCCTACTTTGATGCTAACAGCACTTAACGTAGGACATAGCATTCCAGAAAAGAGGCTCTTGCGATCGGCATAGGCAATATGATCTACCATCTTCCATGCAGTAAGTGCCTTGACCATAATATGAGATAGCGTTATTTATGTTTACTTCTATTTCTTTCGTGTATTGAAAGTTACAAATAACCAGAACTCTTGGGCCAGCTAACTGAAACGTAAAGTAAAAATCGGGGGGAGGCTGGAGAAAACTACATAACGAGGAGCTTCGTAATTTGTAACCACTGTGCTTCATTAAGCACGACATCATTAAGAAATACAGGGACGCAGAGGCATTGCTACAGGCATTCTTAAACTCCGCTCTAAACGAAGAGAAGTAATCAGCTTCACGCTACAGACGATTTAGGTACAGGTCAATTTCATCCTCCTCAGTTTGTCACCCTATTCATATTTCCTGAACTGTTAAAATCGGCAGCCGGGATAGCGCAGTCGGTACAGCGAGTGATTACAGCTGTGGGGTCGGGGTTCGAGTCTCGGTAGGAGAAGGAATTTTCCCCTCTCCATGTCGTCCACACTGGTTCTGGGGCCCGCCCAGCCTCCTAACCAATGAATACGGGAGACTCCTGCCCCGGGGATAAAGCAGCCGGAGCGTGAAGCTGACCATCCAACTCCAACCAGTACCGAAGTCAAAAATACGTGAATCTATATATCCACTCTCCTGCACGTCTTCATGGCGTAATGCTTAATTTGTTTAGCACAGGGACAACTGTACATTTACCTTACTGTATAAATTACAGAGTCGAAATAGCTCAGTCAATATAGTGGCTAGGCTACTGGTTGGTTAGCAGAAGCTGAATTCCTGAAAGTGACAGGGGTGTCTTTCTTTGTCCATAGGCTGTGTAATAGCTCAGGTGGTTAGTCGCCGGCTTCCCACCGCAGTGGTTCTAGTTCAAACTCAGCTCAGGTTATGTGGGATTTGTGGTGGACAAAGTGGCACTGGTGCAGGCTTCCTCCGAGTATTTCGGTTTCCCCTGACAATTTTCATTCCACCAGCTGCCCCAGACTCTCATCATCTATTATCCGGGGCTGGTACAATAGGCCAGTTAGTAGCCGAAGTACCAAGTGGACTCACACCCACCCCAACCTAAGAAACTAAAAAAAATAACTTCTTCTTTCCTGTGTTCTTTCGGACTCTGGGACCCTTCTATGAACGATCTATGTTGGGCTCCGTCTCAGGAAGTAATGCGGCCGGAAAGTACAGCTGACCATTCGCATCGATTTAGTGTCAAAGTCGAGAGTTCGTAAAACTATACATTCACTTCGCTATACGAATTCGTGGTATGGTGCTTGCCTAAGCACAGGGTGAACTTTACTTATATTTACTTCAATAAACATGAGGCTATGAGTGTCGTTTCCAGTATCTCTAGCCGGAACAGTGTGTGATGTGTGGCCTTCATCTGAAAGGGCCAAACAAATTTCGATCTTCGATCAGTTTCCTGACATAAATTCTCTCGTGTCGCGACATTAAATTCGCCACGAAATTATGTACGTGTTCCATATTTACTTCTAACAGACTTCCACAGAAGAGCCACATAATAAGAATTATTACGAAATTGTATGCATTTGCCCTGCTTCTGGTAGAGACTGTTACAGTACTGTCAATTCATTTACTTTTACTGGAACGAAGATGTACCACGTAGTCTTTCTCTTCCTTTGTCGTTAGGATTGTGGACTAAAGCAAGTTCTTCCTCCTCCTCCTCCTCCTCCTTATCCTTCTGCTGCTTCTTCTTCTTCTTCCAATTTGAGAATTGGATGCTACAAGCCGGATCCTCTTTCCACTAGTATTAAAACTCATCATGCCATACGCTTCTGGGTCTTCCAACAAGGAACTTACCGTCTAAATCCACAAATACTTCATGAATAGAAACGATTCAAGTTACAGAATAAACCACTGGATGATTATTTAATAAGGTTTATTTAACAACTCTCTCTATAGTCCAGCATATACTGCACAGCGTTGACTACTCTGATGGCTACTAAATAATGAGAAAGGAAGTAGAAGGAATCTTTCGCGGTCCAATTTGAGATACTATCAGACGTTTGCCGGGCGGTTACTGATGAAAACCACGGAAAACCTCGGTCAGTATAGCCTGTCTCTGGGCAGAGATTTGAGCTCACAATTTGCCCACGAGACGGCAGAATGCTATCAGCTCGACAGAGATGTCCACACAAGAGCTCTAAGCAAGCGGACCCGCACTGCAATGAAGCAGCAATCCACGAGCTCAGGGTTGACATCAGGAGTCATATGCCGCACATAAATCATTGGAACAGCGGGACGAGTCACGAAACATGGGTTGACACTATTAGAACAAGCATGATGACGTTTGACAAGCACTTCCGAGCAGAACCCATAGAGCTCATTCTCGCGCTGCACAAATTTGTAGTCCTGCGTATCTATTACTTTTATTTACATTTCTGTAGAACTTAGTACTTAAATATAGACGTAAATATATAGTATTTTGACGTAAACGTTACCATTTTTAATGTATATAACTGTCGCTATGATTATAATATTCACTTGCCAATTATCTAAATTATGGGCCTAACTCTAAAAGTAACATCGCGAGAGTAACACACTTTAACATACCTGAAAGTAGTCAGCGACGATACTTCTGGGAGAAGTTAAAATTAAGTTTGGTAGGTTTATCCTATATCATCTATCAGCAAAACTGAGTACCAATTAGGAATACTTTGTGAGTCACCTTAATAACAGCATTTTCTTGTCATGGTCATTTATATCCAATATCTCATTCAGGGCATAGCTATTTGCTGATTGTAATTTTGCTGAGCTTTGATTTATCTGATATTCAGGGTAGAATTGCCAGAAGTCCACGTATGTTAGCTCCATACATGTGCCTACACGAGCTATAATTATACCTGTCGTTTTATGTGGGTGTGAAATTTTGTCTGACATCCTGAATAATATAGGTTGGGGTTGTTTGATAGAATGCTGAGGAGAACATTTTGAATCAAGATATATAATAGAACGTTTGAGAAAACTGTTTATAATAAAAAACACTTTATTTTTACTTTTCGTCAAATATTATTAAGATTATAAAATGAAGGAGACGGAACCTAGGATCGGGTCCTGTAGCACGCATGCGAGAGTTTAGAAGTGCGTAAGAATTTGGATGAAAATCTTAACGAAAGAGACAATTTGGGGCGTAGTAGTAACAGAAGGCTCGTGTTTACAGGTGCGGACGAGTCATCTGGCGTAGGATAGCGTTCAGTGGCGGGCTCTTGTGGACGAGGTAATAAACATTACTTCCATAAAGAGCGAGAAATCTCTTGACTAGCTGAGTGACTACAAGTTTATCAAGAGGAACTAGGCTTCTTGTTTACAGTTCTGGAATGTGGATGCAGCTGAGGTGCGCATATTACAACAAAGGCTAAATTCCTGCTTCTTACATGCCATGTCTCTTCTTAAACATTTCCAAAATAAAACCAATGTTACTGAATTTGATTTGTTTCACTCTGGTCCGTCACACTAACATTATCATGAGAAGTTAAACAGTTCGGTCCAGTGTGACTGGTGAAGATTTTTCTTATTTCAATTATTTATGCCCTTACATGTTTCTGTCTTCAGAGACCATCAACAGAGGGACACCTTTACATCAATACAGTTGGAGGCTACTATTACAATGTATGTTCTGAAAGTTAAAATGTATGAGGCACTATGCTACAAGCCGGAAGGTCGCGGGTTTTCTCGATGAGGTCATTGGATTTTTTTCAATTGACCTAATCCTTCCAGCCGCACTATGGCCCTGGGGTCGACTCAGCCTCTAACAGAAATGAGTACCAGGAATTAATTAAATAATTTTCTTGGGGAGTAAAGCGCGGCCAGCGTGTAAGGCTGACAAACTTACCGCCATCTTTGAGCCGATTGTCTAGATAATGTGGGACCCTCAACTTCTTACAACCCTATGGGCCTTCACAGCCTGTTACAGGGATAGCTTTACTTTACATATAAAATAATGGCGCCCCACAAACACATACAGGACAACAACAAAGAACCCTCTTCACGAGAACGACATTCGGCCCCCGTCAAAAGAAATAATAAGAGGGACGACACGAACCCGCTTGGTTTATGAAATCAAATAGAGTCTGAACAAGCCAACTCTAAATATTTTAAAATATTGGAACAGCCGCTGTAGTTGTAAAGAGTTTAGATTTTATACCCAATTGTATATTATTTTACATGTACATATTTTAACTTTCAGAACATATATTGTAATAGTAGCCTCTAACTGTATTGATGTAAAGGTGTCCCTCTGATGATGGTCTCTGAAGACCTAAACATGTAAGGGCATAAATAATTGAAATAAGAAAACTCTTCACCAGTCACACTGGACTGAACTGTTTAACTTTTCATGATAATGTTATTGAGATTTACTTGGCCGGCCAAGGAAGGCGGTACCGACAGAATAAAACTATGCCTGGCCCGTTTTATTCAAATCTGCTGTAGCTCGTCTCTTCAGTCGACAGTCCTTGAGCTACTCAGTTCGCTGCTTCAGATGTCTCTCTTCTGTCTTTTTGCCTTCTACTGTCCGTTCTATAGCTCCTTGTTAGTTTAATTAATTTTACGATTTCCTTTCACTATATTGGTAATTTCTTAACTGACTGCTTAAAATTATTTTAACTTCAAATACATTTAAACGCCATTAGATCTCAGGTCCTTACCGCAGTGAAAATTCATATCGTATTCTTCCGGCATATGACGCGATGTAGTCTGGTAGGTGGGTATCAGCGTTTCGGGGGAAACTGCTGCCTCCAACATACGAATAGATATCTGAAGAAGCATTCGTTGCGCCTCATCGAAACCATGGTTCCTACTTACCACACTCCATGGTGTCGTTACCCTGAAGACTAGGCCGCGCCACAGCTCAAGCTGTTAGTCTCTGGCTTCCCACCGCGGCGGCCCGGGTTCGATCCCGGGGTCTGGTCAAGTGGGATTTGTGGTGGACAAAGTGGCGCTAGGGCAGGTTTTCTCCGAGTATTTCGGTTTCCTCTGCCAATCTTCATTCCACCAATTTCTCCATAATCACCCTCACCTATCATCTGGGGCTGGTACCATAGGCCAGTAGTGGCCGCAGTACAAGGGACTTAGTCCCACCCCACTAGCAATAAAAAGAAATACCCTGAAGACTACAATATGGACATTTAAACATCGATAACTTATTAGAAAATTCTGACGTAGAAAATACTTTACTAGGCTAGTCTAATGAACTAACTAAATAAAGTCGGCCGTGCCATAGCTCAGGTGGTTAGTCGCCGGCTTCCCGAATTAGAGCCCAGGTCAAGACATGTGGGATTTGTGGTGGACGAAGTGGTACTTGGCAGGTTTTCTCCGAGTACTTCTATTTCCCCTGCAAATCTTCATTCCACCGACTGCTCCACACTCATCATGTATCATCCGGTGCTGATACAGTAGGCCAATTAGTGGCCGCCGTACCAAGTGGGCTCAGTCTCACTCCACGCCAACTAAACTAAAAAACTAAATAGAATATCAACGACTGGCTATATTAAATAGGTTCTTGCCGACTCGACATTGCTTGTCTTCAGGTTACGGTTGAAGAAAACAACCTCCAGGTCTGGAGGGTAACTATATAAGCAGTCACGAACATTTGAGAGCTTTCCAGCTTGGATATTTGGCAGAGAGAGAGAGAGCAACTCGTGGCATGAAACCTGCATGTTATGACACGTTACGCAGGGCCCCAGATTTACCACATCAAGGGCGCTGGGGGAATCTGGCCACGAAGTGTACATGAGAGAGGTCAGAAATGCGTACATAATTCTGGTAGGAAACCTGAAGGCAAGATATATCTTGGAAAACTTTGGCGCAAATGGAAGATATTATTTAGATGATCCTTAAATAATGGGGAGGGGGGGGGCGTTGGACTGGATGTAGCTGCTTTTGGACCAGTCCATATTATGAACGTGTAATGAATCTTTGAGAGCCATGGAATTAACTGCAAAGCTGAGCCACTGAAGAATAACTCTTCTCCATGGAGTTTGTTAGCTGGCCTGTATTCAAACGAGGAGCTGTGCATTGTGTGCCCCATCTGATGCTTTATATGGACGCCGCATTTGTGAAATAAACACATCTGTAAAACGCAGGCGACCATTGGTCTAGCTGTTGCCACCCAGTTATCACAATTAAAACGCAACTGAAATGATGTTCACAGACTTACTTTTTAGTTTTCTTCTCTGTCGCAGATTGCGCACCCTCAGTCATGGGTATGCTGGCGGTGGGGGGTGGTGGCAAGTCATCCATCGCGGTCGTTAGGGGCGGTGTCTCCGGAGGGCTGGGAGGCGACTTGTCGAATTCGGCCATGGGAGCAAGTTCGGGCATTGGAGACACAGAGTTACTGTCCATCTTGGTAATGTGCGTACGTCAAAACTAATTAAAGTCAAAAAAGTACGGATTGAAACTTTGAGTCTTGTGTTTATATTCACAGGGAGTTCCACGCTCCTATGGATTAAAATATAAATTCACCACCGAAGGAAACTCGACGCACCACACAGAAATGGAATGAATATATTTTAAGTTTTTCAAAGTTTCCTCCACAAATATGAATGCTTCTTTCTTGTACCAAATGTATTTTAGCACATTTTCTAAATATTAAAATTCACACCTTCCGCAGAGACATGCACTATCTTCTGAGCACTAATTTTTAAGGGTCTATGTCTTATTCCGGCAACACCCACACTTACGACATAAGTAGACTGCTATTCAACTGTAATCCATACAATTGGCGCCTGGTGTAATAAAATCGAGGAAACAAAGCACAAGAATACACAAAAACTGCACTTCACCTGTCCTGTGACATGACCCACGTGTGTTTCTTACGCTGTATATTCATCACAGTAATTGGTCGTCCACTGCTGACGCGTGACCAATCAACATAAAGCATCGTCCACACGATGTCCAATTCATTGGGCACAACTTGCAGGCAACATCCGCTGGGACCAGGGCCCTCACTCTCCCCAAACGTTTTGGGCGCTGAGAAAGGGGCGTAATAAAAAAATCAGGATGGAATTAAAAACAGCTTGTTACATGGTAGTATGATCGCAAGGCATGACGGGAAATATGACATCAGTCGTGCAATCACGAATGGGGAAGGTTGGACCAGACAAATACGGAGTTACGGCTGAGACGAGGAGAGGGTATGGAACTTGTGAGTTGATAATTTACAGGGAAACTGTAGGGTGTGAAATTTGAGTTTATGAAGGGTTGGGCCGA
Source organism: Cryptotermes secundus (assembly GCF_002891405.2). Lineage (NCBI taxonomy): Eukaryota > Metazoa > Arthropoda > Insecta > Blattodea > Kalotermitidae > Cryptotermes > Cryptotermes secundus. Next base: position 106,371 of record NW_019727091.1, read on the forward strand.
GAACGATGTTTTATGGGCCACAGCAGAACGCGACTACTCGTGCAGCTGGGTCTGTGGCTACTGATGCTGAGCCGGTGCAGGCAGGCAGACCAGCTGCGCTACACCCCAGCGGACGGCGACGCGAACCGCCGCGCCGAGCTGAGCGAAAGAGACGAGTGATGGCAGGGAAAGAACTTTCTCTAATATTTAAACGAACATTCTTCGACGCGCAATATTTATTGAATTCCGCATGGAGTTGTTGGAAGATTAGTTGTTGATGTTCACGCTGAAACAGGAACTAAAAATGTTGAAAATAAAATTACCCGCCATTCCCTGTACCTCTCTCTCTCTCTCTCACTCAGTTTTTTAATCCAGGGCACTATATGGTTGTTTTTCTAGAGAAATAAAAAATGAATATATTGTAGATAAAATAATTGAATGCAGGTTGATGTCAACCGCAGATTCCTTCTCATGTAGAAGGAATGAATGTGTAATTCTCCATTTTCTTTTCTACATAAATAGTTCATAATTCTTCAGATTGTAGTCTGGGTTGTGACACTCCCCAGTCGGGTTGGTGAACTATGACGTTTCGGAGGATCTTGATGGGTCTCTTTTCAGGAGTGAGATAAGAAGATTTTACACATTGAGACCTTGAAGATGCAGGCATCGAAACGTCCCTAATCATGTAAATAACTCCATGGTATCATAACCAAAAAGACCACAATCTTAATACTGACAGGCGTGATGACATCAAATCGTATTTCAGACCTAAAGCATCAAGAATAACTAGGTCTAAAGGTTCCTATGGCCGGTCACGGTAGCCGAGCGGTCTAAGGCATGTACTGTATTCGCTCGCTTGGAAACCGGGATCGTGGGTTCGAATCCCTCTCAGGGCATGGATGTTTAGTTTGTGTGTGTATGTTATTCTGTGTTTGTGTACAGGTAGAGGCCTTGCGACGAGCTGATCACCCGCCCAAGGAGTCCTACAGAATGTGTAAGATCTAGAAAAACCGAAGTGAACGGAGAAGTTCATGGAGGTAGGCCTAGGCCCACTGGGGCTGTAGTGCCAAGGGGGGAGGGGAAGGTTCCTATGATGTGTGGAGTAATTGGTCGTTTTCTGCCGCACACAATTACCCATCACGATTTTAAATGGATGAAAGGTTTAATATTGCATAGTGCATAGTTCTCTGATTCTGATGAAATTCAAACCAATGTACTTCAGTTAGTCGCAGGAGTGGCATGCTAGTATGTCCTTTCGTACAGCGGCCTCAAATGGAGCAATGGTGGAATGATAATTAACTGGGGAATATCGAAATACCACAATAAATCTGCCCTTGCCACTTCGTCCACTGCAAATTCCACATAGACTATCGGGGGATGAACCCAATAAACAGAGGAGAGAATTCGAGGGCGAATGATCTAAGCTTGTTCATGGTAAATTTTAATCTAAATACAGGAATCTCTTTAAAGAGTACTTCCACTTTCATGAATTTGTTGTCTCTCGAATATTTTCCTCTCAAGTGCGATAAGAGGCATCACACACAAATCATCATGATCACTGTTCACACAGCTATGAAACAACTTCAATCATTCAACCAAACTTGTGGTCAAATGGGTACCATTCCTGTTCCGTTTTCGGAAGGTCTCTGGTTCGACCTATGGTTCAAACACGGGCTATCCTGGCCGAGAATATTCGTCATTCTCCTTAGTTCCTCTAGGCAAGTGTCTTGATAGAGCCACGTGTGTTTGTTTCTACAGAATTCGCAATCATCGTCGTATTTGACTATGATCTGTAGGTTATCGACTATGAGGCTGGCAAATCGTCTATACAAACAAAATAACAAACAAGAAAACGCTGCGAACTGAATATCGGTCCAGGAAATAGATTGAAACTGGGTTTCGACTTTGGATTTATTTATTAAAACTGCCTTTAGATACAGATATGACATGTACAGGAACTAGGACGTGTTCTTTGTGCTGATTTCATATTCGTTTTTCCGTGTCTGAGAAGGAAGTTACAAATTTACTCTACTAGCTTCGCCATGTCTGTCTGCCCGTCTGCCCGCATATAACAATTTCAGAAACACTGAACGGCTTTTTATTAAATTTGACATTGGAGAGCTGTGTTAAATTTTGTCAACACTCCCGTTATTAAAATCGGAAAATAGTGGCGGATAATTTCCTTGCATGAAGACCTACATAAGCGTTTTTGCCCTCGTCTTAGGTGTATTTTCTTATTGCTAGTGGGGTGGGACTAAGTCCCTTGTACTGCGGCCATTTCTGGCCTATTGTACCAGCCCCAGATGATAGGTGAGGGTGATTGTGGAGCAACTGGTGGAATGAAGATTGTCAGGGGAAACCGAATTACTCGGAGAAAACCCGCCCCAGCGCCACTTTGTCTACCACAAATCCCATTTGACCAGACCCGGGATCGAACTCGGACCGCCGCGGTAGGAAGCCAGCGAATAATCGCTTGAGCTATGGCGCGGCCATGTTAGGTGTAACTCGATAATTCGAACAGAATTTGTCGAGTATAATGAAACACACATTCTTCGAGCCTATACTTTATCCACGTCTCAGAGTTGTCAGCTGTGAGTCAGAAGTGTGGGAACACTCAGAGACCTTTACTTTGTGTGAATATTTCAACACTTGTCGATTTTAACAATAAAATTAGCGCAGAAAGGATGGCAACAATAAGTTCAGACCAAAAATGACGTTGTCTAAGAACCTACAGTTTATATGACACCACACATCGTGAAATTGCTTTTCCCCTGTTTTCTCTAATGAGCAACTACAGACCTCTAGACTTTTATGCAAACTATAGTAGAAACTGTCGACAAATACATCTATCGCTTACTTACTCATGGAGCCGAGCCCTTCTGGAGGAGCCGCCAATTCTGCAGCTACTCAAGAATTTCCCAGCATTTTATGGAACCCGAAGATTAATTACTGTGTTCACAAGAACCCTCCACTGGTCCCTATCCTGAGCCCGATCAGTCCAATCTATGCCATTCCATCCTATCTCTCTAAGATCCATTTTAATATTGTCCACCCACCTACGCCTTGGTCTTCCCAGTGGTCTCTTTCCTTCTGGCTTTCCCACCAATATCATATACGTATTCCTCGTCTCCACCATTCGTGCTACATGCCCTGCCCACCTCATCCTCCTTGACTTGATCATTCTAATTATATTTGGAGAAGACTACAAGTTATGAAGTTCCACGTATATACGTAGAATCTGGCAATGGCTTCTGCGAGACCGGGTTTTAAACTGCGAGGACTCTTATTAAAAATAACTCAATCACAGTTCTTCATTTCTGTTGCAGCTTCAGGCAATTCAATTCCGATTTTCTTCTGAATTACAGCGATTTTATTATCACCGTAGCGTCTGATCGGCTATGTTAGCCTCTCACATTGAATCATTAAAATCCATGATAATTCCCCGTACAGCCTTGCAAAGAAGCTAGACATGAAAATGAGAGTTTCGCGCAAATTTCAGAAGACTAAAGCGAAAACTGTGTAGAGCAAGAGGAATGTAAACAGCAGTAAGACTTGTCAAATATCGTAAAATATTTTATGATTTTATTGTCTCCATTAATGCTTCATTCACCTTCACGGGCTGTACAAAACTCTAATGGTTCGAATCTAACTAGGAACCTGTTGTCAGCAACACACTTAACCTACAGTTGGAGGCAAACACAATCAAACTGTACTAAATTATGAAGAAAGCAGACTTCTGGGATTTGGCACCGTGTATATGTGGTGTTAACAGACGTTCCTCCGAAACGTCGGTTAACACCACATATACACGGTGCCAAATCCCAGAAGACTTCTTTCTTCATAGTCACCGTCGTGAAAGCCTCAAATCTTACATGTATTAATATCTCACAAAACACAGCAACAGCACATAAACCAATGTAAAAGGTAAATACATTATTTATTTATTTATTTTCTGAGAAGTAGTGGGTCTGGAACGCGGTCCACTCAGTCTCGTGAGGATAACTGAGGAGCTGCTTGAATGGAAAAGTAGCGACTACGGTCTACAAAACCGAGATTAACGACCGTGGGGATTCGTTGCACTGACCATGCAACACCCTCTATCCGCTAAATTTGGTACTAACTTCGCCGACAAGCGGCGGTCTCTCGGTCGGTATAGTTCGCTTACAGACTAAAACCACGGAGTTTGTGTAGTTTGGTTAACAGCGCTATCAGTAACTCAGACTGGATGCTAGCGAATCATGAATTGCAAAGAACACGGAAGAAAGAGACCGTAACCTAATTTAAGTTACTGTTTTAGTATGTTTCTGCAGGGACTGAAAAACACAAAATCCTTACTCAGGAGAGTCGGTGCCGTAGTCCGGATTCGAAATCGTCATCTCCCGAATAAAAGTCAGAAGAGACATCGCTTCAACCATCTTGTTCAGAGATGTTTAATTAGGCATCACTCCATGAAGACGTACGGGGAAGTGAAGGTATTCTGGATTGGTATGAATGATCAGTTCCACATTCCAGCCGCTTTACTCCGCTTTACTCCTATTGAAAGAGCCACAGGCAGACTGGGCCCAGAGCAGCTCTGGACGCCGTGGTAAAGAGAAAGATCCTGTCCCTGTCTGGAATCCCATCCAGCCCGTAACCTAGTAACTATACTCGTACCTTCTGCTTTATCCGCACTAGCTAGCCTAAACTGTGCTTAATTACTTGTTACGCGAAAACTGAATTTTGCTGATTATGATTAGGCTGTCAGCCGATTTTTTCCCCCCTTGGCACTACAGCCCCAGTGGGCCTAGGCCTACCTCCATGAACTTATGTGTTTCGGTTTTTCTAGACCTTACACGTTCGGTAGGACTCCTTGGGTGGGTGATCAGCTCGTCGCAAGGCCTCTACCTGTAGACAAACACAGAAAAACCACACAAACATCCATGCCCTGAGTGGGATTCGAACCCACGATCCCGGCTTCCGAGCGAGCGAAGACAGTGCATGCCTTAGACCGCTCGGCTACTGTGAACGGCGTGAGCCGATATTAGACCGGTATATTTAGCTTGTGGAATACAGACCAAGGGGTTTGTTTTGTTTGTTTGTAAGCCGATATTTCTTCACGCAGAACTCATATCTGTACTTCTCTTTCGCTACATAAAGTGAAACGGCACTACAGTAGCACAGAAAAGCATTTGGACACGCAACCAGACATATATAAAAGCGGATTAACTGTTTACATCACAGACGCAATTTATTTACCATCTAATTACCGTCTTAATTCATAAACAATATTTCTAGAGGTCACAATAAAGGATGTTCGAAGTTCATTGCGTTAACTGAGCATTCTCAGTTGTAATACGGTATCTGGCTGGTCACGGTAGCCGAGCGGTCTAAGGCATGCACTGTCTTCGCTCGCTCGGAAGCCGGGGTTCGAATCCCACTCAGGGCATGGATGTTTGTGTGCGTTTTTCTGTGTTTATCTACAGGTAGAGGCCTTGCGACGAGCTGATCACCCGCCCAAGGAGTCCTACCGAATGTCTAAGATCTAGAAAAACCGAAGTGAACGGAGTTCATGGAGGTAGGCCTAGGCCCACTGGGGCTGTAGTGCCAGGGGGAAAAAAATACGGTATCTGAGGTCAAGAGAGTTTAAAGGACTTCTGTATTTTGGGAATTTAGCGTGTTCCTCTTTTCTTTTTTGTCATTTTTGCAAGAGATCCATCCGATGCCAAAATGACCGACACCTGAAATACGTGAGGGTGAAGTTCAAGGCGACGTAATCTTACGCATGACGTCATAAAGACGAAAACTGCACAACCGTCAGACATAATCCTGCATGTATACAAAATTCTTAAGATGAGTAAATTTTGGTTAGGTTAGGTCTATCCAGACTAGTATAATACATTAATGTGTGGTATGACATTCTAAATTCGACATGAAATTACAGTGTATATTTCACTGTAACATGGAGGGGACCTAGGTAAGTTCGTCATATCTGAACTTCTTACTCCGTAATAATTCTTAGGTAACTGAGAAAATTGTGTAAGGATATTTCTTTTAACTTCATAGTTGACAGATAAATTTTAAAGAAGTGAACTCAAAAGATAATGACGTTAGTATCTGCATTTATAACGCAAATAAAATATTCTGTGTCGGCAGAAAAGTACATAATGAAGAAGTTGAGTAATGTGGACACGAAAACTGTCTTTTGAATTATACGTGTATTATCATCATCATCATCAGTAATCTGTCAAGACGACAGGTCCACAGTCTCTTTCAAAACAATTCCTCCACTTAATGCGATCTAGAGCTTTCTCCTTCAAATGACAGTATCCTCTTCTGTCCCCAAGGTCATCCAGCATCTTCTTACGTCTTCTTCCTCGTCTTCTTGTCACTTCTATCCGCCCATCTATCTTTCCTTCGATAGCTTCTTTTAGAAGGCAGTTTCTGCGTAAAACATGACCAATCCAATTA